>NC_141537.1:161631641-161636641 GCF_021556685.1 Rattus norvegicus | reverse complement strand
AGGCTGGTGCGGGGTGGTACAGGCACTGACCACATGTTCCTCGATAGAGTAAACACTAGTCACATGCCCCTGCCTGCTGCTGGTCCCAGACAGCTGGCGCTGAGTTGGAGCTATGGAAGCTGTTGATCCGTGCACTCTTCTTAACTCTGCCTTCCTAATCTCATCTCTCTTGCATAGTCAGGGGCAGAGACCCCCTCAGTCCCAGAGGAGAGGGTTGGTATTCTGGTCCTTTGCTAGGCTGTTGCTCTGAGGATGGGGGACTGCCAGGTTTAGCCTGAAGAAGGCCACTTTGCTCCTGAGCTGTCTGGTTTGGCTTAGGTAACAGACGTTAGCAGAAGGGGACAAAGAAACACTGGTTTCAAGACCACACTGGCCAGTGTCAAGCAGGTATGGGCTTGAGAACAGAAATGTGAGTGACTACAGCACGTGGGAACCAACAGTTGCCAGGGAGAGTCTGGGTGTCTGGAACAGATCTGTTAGGCAGTGAAACCCATGGGGAACTGGACACAGTGGGTCGGGGGACAGCGGACTCTGCCTGTACCAGTTAACATTGCAGCAGGATCCTTTGGTCCTGAGACACCCTCAAGATCTGGCAGCAGCAGGGACCTGTTCATGGTGCAAATGTTTGCAGCTGAGTTTGGCTCTTGGGACAGGGTCAGGTGTGAGAGAGCCAGGAAAGAGGCTGTTGTCCTTGGTGGTCACCACTCTTCCCCTGAAGGAGAGCTTTGATGGTTCTATCAGTGTGCCTGCGGTTTTCCTGGCCTCTGTCCATCCACAGATGTCAGGCCTGCGTACTCAGGATTAGCTCTGTTCTTGAAGAGCAGGTGTTGCTGAACACAGGTCAGTGGGCTAATCAGACCAGATGGACTCCGCACCTGTCAGGACGGAGCAATTGGGGGAGGGGAGGGGGTGGGACTGCATCCTGAGCGTCCTCTCCAGTGAGCCACAGGTGTGGGCCCTCACCTTGAGACCAGTTTAATGAAGGAAGCTGCCTCTCTTCAGCCCTCTGTGAAAGGAGGGGTCGTGAATGCCCTGTATGAGAAACAGCCCTAAACAGTGAAGGCATCTTGCCCACTTACCTGCACCAGGGTGACCTCTGAGGCCAAGGAAGGAGAGGAGAGAGTTGGGGATGGGAAACGGAGCAGTGTGGCTGGGTTCTATCCAGAGCCTGTGCAGGGAGCAGTTTGAACAAAGCTACCTTATCCTCCTCTGCCCTCTGAGTGAGACTCCGCGACCACCACAGCAGACCTCTTGATGTCCTTCAAACATCGTGTTTATGTACAGAGGAGTTTGGAGAGAGGAAAACAAACTCCCATCCGTCTAGGGAAGCTTCCATCCAAAAGTCAAGGAAGGATAAGAGGTTCTCATGAGATGAACAGGGGCTCCTAAAGAGGGTACCAGCCATTGGCTGGGCCTCCTCGAGCAGTCCAACCCTTCCCTGACAGCAATGTGGTCCAACGTACGGGCAACCACTCTGAAACCCAGCTCAGCCTGGCACTGGCCCAGAATGTCCTGGCAAGTTCAGCAGGGCAGGGGCTCTGGACAAACACAGCGGGCTGAAGTCCTGGCCAGCGCCCTGCTCTGTCTCCATGCCATCCTCCCATCCTTTTTGGCTCCAGACAGGATCAAAGGTTCCCACTCTCTTCTTGGCTGGAGGCCTCAGAAAGAGATGTTTGCAAGAGCCTTTTCATAATGGTTACTGGAATTTGAAAACCTGGCTGTGAACATTTCTGCCAAGCCAGCTGTTGGCACCAGAGGTCTGTAGCCAGGCTGTGCTTCTACCTCTGGCCTCTTTCGGGTAGAGTGTGGAAAGCCTCCATTGTGTGGTTTCTTTCCCTGAAACAGCTGAGTAGGAGAGGGTGGAGAGACAGAGATAGAGAGACAAGGACAGAGGGGTGTGCGCGCGCACACACACACACACACACACACACACAGAGAGAGAGAGAGAGAGAGAGAGAGAGAGAGAGAGAGAGAGAGAGAGATGAAGAGAGACAGAAAGAGATCAAGAGAAGGGGTAGGGACACAGAGAGAATTTCCCAGGTTTTAGAGAGAAAGCTTTGGAGAATGACGGGGTTCCCATCAAGTGCTATTTCATTGGGGGGTTTTAGTCTATTCCCATGCTCCTAGATTGGATTACCAACAGGACCCAGCTGGATTTGCAGGTCACCTCTAAATCTATAACTGAGGGGGAAAGATGTGTTAATGGACACAGAGAAAGTTCAATTAGATCATGAGTCAGAGAAAACTAAAGACCAAGACAAATATACTGCCCACAGGTGTGGCTCTGGGGACAGAGAAGGGGAGTCAGGGAGGCTGGGTGTTGTACTTCCTGTCTGGACCTTGTAAATGCAGTCTTTCTTTAGAGGTCCTCTGACTCCTTGTGGGAGGTGGATGGCATGGCCTCCTCAGACATGCTAGACAAGGGCTGTTCCCTAGAATCACATCCCCAGCCAGCAGACACACACTGTTTCTCCTACTGCAGGAGTCAGAGAGAAGAGGAAAAGGACCACTTATTGTCACCCAAGATTTCACAGTTGCTGAAGACATGGCCTAGATACACCAAGGCCACACAAATGCAGCCCTGCTTCCTTCTGAATTTTGTTTCTTCCTTTCTCACCTCCAGTGCTAATTTACCCCTTCCTTCCTCCCTCCCTCCCTCCCTTCCTCTCTGTCTCTGTCTGTCTCTGTCTCTCTGTGTCTCTGTTCTCTGTCTCTCTCTGTCTCTGTCTCTCTCTGTCTCTCTCTGTCTCTGTCTCTCTCTGTCTCTGTCTGTCTCTGTCTCTCTCTGTCTCTCTCTCTCTCTCTCTGTCTCTCTCTCTCGCTCTCTCTCTCATCTCACACTTGCCAGAGTGGAGTTGGTGTTGATCCACAGGAGTCAGGGATGGAGTTGGAAGTGTGTGAGCAGCCTTCCTAACACAGCGGGAGTTGGGTGGAACTGAATAAGGACTGACACTTCCTGGTCTAGAGGCCCAAGTAAACCCCAGTGTTTCCACTGTGACTTCTTTAGAAGCTGGAAAAGGAACGACAGAAAAAGTGAATTCTTCCTTAGAGTTTTCAGGAAGGAAGTCTTTGGATTTAGTTCAGAGGGACCCACTTTAGGCTTCTGACCCTCCCAACTTCAAGACGACACAAGTAAATTTAACTATAAAGTAAGACACTTGTTTCAGGCTATCTGAGGGAATTTCTAACAATAGAAAAGTAATCCAGGGTAGTGATGGTGTTTCTGGAGACAGGGTTTTTACTGTGGATGAGGTTGGCTTAGGGCTCACGATATGGCCTTGAACTCATGATGATCCACTTGCCTCAACCACAGCTTTAAAACTGCAAAGGGAGCACCCACTGCTTTCTCTCCCAGGTTAACTGAGCATCTATGTGTGAGCTGTGTCAGTCAGGTCTTGGGGGAGACAGAACTGAGTCAGAACAAATCTTGATCTCTGGCTTTCCAGGGAGCTGGGGAAAGGGGCAGAGAAATTTAAAACCAACCACAGCTTCTGGAGTCTGCCTCCTGTCCCTGCCTTGTGGACTTCTTCTCTGTGGCATCAGCCATATCTTGCCAGGTTCCTCTCCAGTTCCACCACTCTGGTACCATTTGGCCTCCCTCTTCTGTCTTCTAAACCTCTGTGTGATTCCATGGGGACTGTCTGGGCCGTCTGCTATCATCTTCCTGTCTTAAGAGTAGTTGGCTTGCAACTCTAATTTCATTCCGCTCTATAACATAGATTAAAATGAGGACATCTTTGGAGAGCTTTGGGTTCAGCTCACCATCACGTCAAGTGATTTTCCTTTAGAATTCTGCTTACTCAAGCATTGCGTTCACGTATCTATCTATCGAGCTCCTGCTGTGTCTGTCATGTGCGTGCTGGAAGGAAATAAAAACCACGCTGTGGCAGGCAAGAAAGAGCAGCAGCAGAGCTGTGTGACAGCGGTGTAATATAAGGGACAGAGGGGACTGTGAGACACAGACAAGACCCATCAAACTGAGGCTGTAGGAACAAGTGACACCTGACCCCAGTATGACGGCTTCCCGAAAGCTTTGAGAGTCTTTTGACATCTCAAAGGTGATGTCACTGAGAGGTGGTCCCCTTAAGAGCTGGCCTACCAGGAAATCTTTGGGTCACTGGAGACATACCTCCGTGGACAAGCCTCCGTGGACATTACAGGACCCTGAGCTCCCCTCCCCTCCCTTTCTGCTTGCTTGCTACTTCCTGGTTTCTGATGTGGGGAGTGGTTTGGCTCCGCCTTGGACTCCTGCGTGATGCGCTTGGTCACAGACTAGAAATTCTAAAACACTGAGCCCAGTTATACCTTCTCTGTCTATAACCCAAACTATCTGAGGTATTTGCTATAATGTCAGAATGCTAACCTGCGTGGCTTCCTTCCTTCTGGGGTCTCTAAGTTTTGGGCTTTTCCTAATAAACCGTGATTGTTTTCTCTGCTAACTGCCGCCTCCCATTAACTAAGGCTGATTTGAGGTCCTCAAAGGTGACTTTGCAGCATCAATTCCCAAATCACAGCAGGGTCTGGCCTTGATTACCTCCCTGCTTTAGCCTCCTTTTCCCCAGAGTTATCTTCATTAGCGTCCTAATTAGGACAGCACCAGCGAACTGGAAAGGCACTTGTGTAAAGCGATCGCTTGGCTCAGCGGATTCTTTGCTCGCCTTGAAGGCAGCGGCGGAAGTGACTACAGGGCAGCTGAGCTGTGGTATGGTGACAGAAGGGAGGGTTTGAATCCAAAGGTCCTCTGTGACGCCAACCTCCGCCACTTAAACCAACCTCGGGGAAGTCAGCACAATTCTCTTGAGTCTTGATTGTAACTATGCGAGGGGGGCTGTAGCAATCAGGGTGAGCTAACTGCTGTAACCAAATTTTAGACTTCTAAGGTTACAAAAGCTTTTATCTTGCCCATATAACAGTCTGACGTGACTGCTTGATGAGATAGTTCTTCTAATCTCCGCTCTTCCCACTGTGATTCTGAGTCTCAGGATCCCTTCTTCTTGGTT
>NC_141537.1:161609141-161626641 GCF_021556685.1 Rattus norvegicus | reverse complement strand
ATGCCACTCCAAGCATGTGGGGTCAGAGGGCATCCTGGGGCATCAGTCACCGCCTTCTACCTTACTTGAGACAGTGCCTCCTGGTTGCTCATTGCTGTGTCTATGAGGGTGGCTGGCCCTTGAGCTTCCAGGGCTTTTCCTCAGTCATCTTCCATCTCACGGCAGGAGTGCTGGATTATAGATGTATGCTACAGAACTAATTACTTTCATCATGAGTCTTGAGGATTCTAACTCAAGTCCTTTTGCCTGTGCAGTGAGTCTACTGCCCACAGAGCCATCCCCCAGCCCGGAGAAAGACTTGCTATGATGAAGACATTCAATGAAGAGGTAGGTATCTACATCTGGATCACACCTCCGACTGTATCCAAAAGTGGATTCTGTATGTACAGGAATCTAAGTGTAAGAGCTATTATGGAAATCTGAGAAGCATCGAGCCTGATAGTTCGCACTGCTAATTGCATCGCTCAGGGGGAGGAGGCTGAAGGATCACAGGTTCAAAGCCAGCCTGGGCTACACGGTGAGGTTCTGGTTCAAAAGGGCAACTGACAACAAACAAAGTGAAAACCCTTAGAAGAAAACAGGTTTGGGACATTGGGCTTGGCAAAGGATTCCTAGCGATGACACTAGAAGCCGCAATAGAAGAAGAAGAACTGGAGAGATCAGTTTGCCTACATCAAGTGGAACGCGTTCGTGCTTCTTACGTGCTACCAAGAAAGGGGAAAGAGATTACTTTTTTCCTATAAATCCAAAACTTCTATAAAAGCATATTAGTTAGAAAAAACCTCCCACAACATATAAAAAATTCTGCGAGTTATATATCTGCATATATATCTGCATATATCTGCGAGTTATATATCGGGCTTGTTTTTAAAATACACAAATAACTTCTTTAAAATGGGAAAAAGATCGAAATAGACATTCCTCAAAGGAAGATATACACACGGCTAATAAACATACGTAAGATGCCCAGCTTCATTAACCCCCAGGGAGGTGCCAGTCAAAGCCATAAGAAGGTTCCACACCACACTCCCTAGCATGCGATGCTTCTTTGAGCAGATAAGAGCAGCAGGGTAGATGGGGACTGTGAAGAAACTGGAACTTCTGTGTTGTGCTGGTGGGGACGTAAGATGGTCCAGCCACCCTGACAAAAGTTCCTATAAGCTCTTGTCAGCAGCCATCATAGGAAAAGCTAATGACTAGCAGGTAATCTTCCTGAGATGACTTCGACTTGGATTAAACATCTAGGATGGAGCTCTGATAGGCGAGACCTGAGAGAAATCATTTTAGGAAAGATTCCTGCTATTAATATGCTTTTCCTGTTATTATTGAACATATCTAACAATCACTATTAACTACACCCACTCCAACGAGGCTACACCTCCTAATAGTGCCATGCCCTGTGGACCTATGGGGGCCATTTTTTTTCAAACCACTATGACACACATTTGGTTCTGGTTAATGCACAAAAATGAACCAGCTTTCTCTTTTGACAGTGTAAAAACATTGTCACAGCATTGGACAGTAAAACCATGCCAGGAAGCTTGGTAAGGAGAGCAGGTTGAGACCCGGAGACTCGGTGGGCACACACCTGAGGCTTAGGTGATTCCCAGCTCCCTGCCAGACTCCAGGCCTCGAACATGTGCCATGCTTCTCACACAACAAGAAACGTGTCCTATGGTCACGTAGGCTCAAAACAGAATTCTCCATGCTAATGAAGTACCTAGAGTCCTGGATGGCTTAGCCAATAATAAGCTTCCCTTCCCAGACATTCCTCCCTACAAAAGGTATTTAATCTCAGGCCCACCCTGAGAAGTGAGTATGATACAGCATGCATCCATTTTCCACCACAAACAGCCAACACACAGTTTAGAACCACAGACTGTCTCTTTCATCAAGATCTTCCGTGGGGAGCCATGGAGAAGGCATTCGCCTACAGAGCTTAAGTTTAATTCTCCTGTAGAAGGCCTCTCTGCGCTCCCAGCCATACCATCTAAGGACAATCACTGCTGGGAGAAAATGGAGCTCTCCTTTCCCTAGTCCCCAGACCAGATGCTGTCCCCAGCCCTCAGCCCCCCCCCCCCCCGACTCTGTTCGCTGCCCTTCCAAGACTCCCAGTGGTACCTGGATGTCCAAGAGTCAGAGAACCCCCTTGGCCCCAGGTTTGTCTCTAGCTCAGGGACCCCAAACCAGTTCCAGCTTTCCCACACCTCAGACTGTGCTTTCCCAGCCCGCCATCGGTGTCCGGGCGCTTCCCTACAGCCCAGCCATAAGCGGGGTCAAACTCCCTGTGTTCTGCCTCCCCAGGAGGCCGTGCCAGCAATGGGGCAGATGCAGACCCACATCACGGTTCTCCAGGTCTAGTGCTTCATAGATGATCCAAGCTGCTTCCCTCAGGCGGTTGTTAACTAGGGTCATCCTGCCTGTGAGCAGAATTGTGCATTTCCTGATAAGAGAACCTAGTGGCGCCCTCTTAGCTAAATTCTACTCTGTGTGACTCAATATTTCCTGGGTAACTTTAGTGTATCCTTCATGACGTCAGCTTGTTCTTCCAAGTCTCCCCTATACCCCAAAAATCATATCACACATCACACGTCTCCATTTGTGCGAAATATCTAGAGGGTTGGTGGGGAAGAAGTTGCTTAGGACTGATGGGGAGCAGCGAGGGCTTTCGCGGAGCCTTGGAAGGGGCGGCTGGAGGTGTGTGTCTTCGTGGTGTTGAACATAATCTTAGCTTGACAGTCCTGGTTGAATAGCCCCGAGCGCACATCAAAACTCGCTTAATCCACAAGGCACTTGAGGTGGGAAGATTGTGCGATGTGCGAATTACATATCAATAAAGCTATTAAAAATTAGACAGGCCTGGTGGCTCGTGCATGTAATACCAACATCCGGGAGGCCGAGACAGGACATGAATTATAGATAAGTTTATGCTGGGCAGTGATAAGTGCGATGAAGAATTAATAGACAGGGCTATTTAGAGAATGGCCAAAAGAGGGTCCCTCCACAGAGATGGCCCTCAGGTGGAGACCAGGAAGAAGGGAGAGTGTGAGTGATCGGAACAGTTGTACGTGATACAATGGCACCTCGGGTAGCAACACACTGTACAGAACAGAAATCCCGTAAGACGATGACGGGGCTGAGACTGCCCTGTTGCTTAGCTGCTCGCTGCCAGGCTGGAACATGGTGCGTTACCCACACGTCCGTGGGGATACTGGTGTGAAACCTCCGGAGCTGGTGACAGCGTGAGAGAAAGTACATCCTGCTGTGCCGAGGGGGTAGCCTGAGGACACTGAACGAGCAAGTGACATAATTTGTTACTGAGTCGTTGTGAACCTCACATCCTGTACCCCAATCCGAGACCCTCCTCATCCCACCTCCACCCTTGTAACCTCTCGCCCCCACCAAGAAATAATCTCGCCGTGGAAGCCTCGGTGCGTCTCACAGGACACCCTTTTGTCCACACATTTTCACTTGGAAATGTTCCTTGCAGTGAGTCATTGGCCTGGCTCAAGGCCTCTGGTTTCTGCTCTACTGGATCCTCACTGAGACTCCTTTCGGATATCCTGCTGTCATGGAGATTCTGTAGCTTTGCCTCTGCAGGACGGACCTCATCACAAGCTCCAGCAGCTCATAGATGGGGTAGATGTTGGGGCGAGCCAGCTCAAAGCCCTGGATCTGGGCCTGGGTGGTGGCTGAGTTGGTTAGCCCACCAGCTTTCCCGAACCCACGCCACCCAGGCCAGCACTCTGGCACCCTTTTTCATGTACGATATGTCGAACAGTAGGATCCGTATACTAGCTAAAAAAAATAGTTTACTGGGACTGGGGAGATGGTGTAGTTGGTAAAATACTTGCCACACAACTATGAGTACCTTAGTTGGATGCCAGGAATCCATGTAAAAAACCATGACTGGTACTTGACTGTGATTCCAGTACTGGGGAGTTGGAGACAGGCAGATCCCTGGGGCTGTTGGCCAATCAGCCGGGCCTAATAATCTAGGTTCCATCAAGAGATCCAGTCTCCAAGTAAAAACAAAAACAAAAACAAACAAACAAAAATCCAAAAAAACAAAAACCCAGGGTGGGGACCTAGGGTCATAGTTCATTGGATAAAAGTGCTTTTTGCGCAATTTGGGGGCCCCAAGTTCCAATCGACAGAACTCGAAGCCCAACATGTAGTGCGAACACCTGTGATCCAAGTGCAGAAAGACTTGAGGTTAAGACAGGAAAAGGCCCGGAAGCCGGGTGATGAGCTAGCCTGGCACACAGAGACCCTAAATTAGACAGAAGGTAAGGACCAACACGCAAGGTTGTCCTGTGACTACCATGTGTGTGCACACTTACGTTCACACACAAATGCATATATGCACACACATATACACATACTTATTGTACATACATGGATCAGAACAAAACAAACTTACAATAACAACAACGACAGCAGCAGCAGCAGCAGCAGCAGCAGCAGCAGCAGCAGCAGCAAATGACTCCTGAGGAACCACACCCAAGGGTGTTCTCTGGCCTCCACATACCCGTGTATCTGTGTTGCATTAATTAATAAAGGGATCACCATCCCATGCTATTGCTGGCTACTCTGTGGCCCCAGCGGTCTCGCTGCCTCCATGGCTAGCCCCATGCAGTGACCGCCCATCTCGAAGCTCTCTTGCTGCCGACTCTGCTCACATTCCCAGCATCCACCCACTGTGGTTATAGTCACAATTCCCAGTAACCAGGTAAAATCAAAACTCTAGAGGCTTGTAATTTATCAATCAGGTTTATATCAGTAAATTCTCACCCCACAAAACGTCCACACACAGGCCAATTGAGATTGATATAAACTGCCCACCTAGATTGGACAAATTGTCCTGTAATTATCTATCCCTAATAAGATATTCCTGTGGCTATTTAAAGTCACACGGATCTGGGTCATCCTTCTCTTCCTCCGTCTTCCTTCCTTCTCCCCTCTCTGTACTCTCTGTCCTGTTTCTAAAATTCTCAGCCCACCTTTCTTTTTCACTGCCCAATCACAGGCCTTGCCTTATCTTGTGCCTGCCCTCACCTGCGTATACATCAACCCACATACTTGTATCCATAAATAAATAGCAACACACACACACACACACACACACACACACACACACACACACACAGAGATCACATACAACACTTACAGTAAACATGTGGTTTTACAGGTAGCATCCTCAGACAGTCTGGGTTTACCCTGTCTCATGATGGCATTGTTTGCTCTAGTGTCTCATCTGATTTCCTAGGGCTTTGTTCTCAGGGGCCTAGGAGCAGAAGGCTACAATTGCATGTGCAATATGGACACACACTGCATTGCTGATGTGTGCAGTAAGGGTAGCTGTTTGTACGAATGCATTCACACAGCAATGCCACACAATAATACATATCTCTAAATGCATCTTTAGATGCCATCTTAAGTCGTGAGTGGGTTACCTTAGGACACTGTGTGGTTGCATACAAGTATGGAGGAAAGAAGGGTCTATTCTGGAAAACCAGGTGTGAAGGTTCCCAGGTGGCATAGAGCTTTCCAGAAGGCAGGTGTGGCTGACTGAGTTGAGTGAGCAGGGGAGGAATGGAGGCTGCCGGCTCTCAGGTGGGCACCAGTAGAGTGGGCTCAGGGTGAGAGTGATGTGGTGGGTGAGTTTAGGTGTTTTTCCTGGGGGATGAGCGGCTCCGGGAGTCTGAGGAAGCAAACAGCACATGTGCACTTACGGGGTTGAAAGTGTCTCTTTGGTTGTGGGTGGAGAAGAATTGTCTACAGGGGCTTGGCATGAGTGCTGTGCTGTTTTAATAGCTCCCTGGCTTGGGGAGGCTCTGGGCTGTAATGTTGGCTCATTTCTGGAGCCTAGATAGTCCCACCCTGGCCAATTTCAAACTACCAACAGTTTGACAACCAGCTCTAAAACACTTCTGGAAGTGGAAGCAGTGAGCTCTGGGGATCCACTGTGAGTCACTGCCAACGAGGCTGCAGTGGAAGGCGAATTCTGTGCATCTGGAGGAGAGAAAACAGCATCAGACCACAGGGAAATTATTTTTTCATTTTCTTTCTAAATCTCTCTCTCTCTCTCTCTCTCTCTCTCTCTCTCTCTCTCCTCTGTCTGTCTGTCTGTCTGTCTCTCTCTCTCATGTGATGTGATATGATGTGGTGTGTGTGTTTGTGTGTGTATGTGTGTGTGTGTGTGTGTACATTTGCACATGTCTGTATATATGAGTTTGGTTACATGCAATCCATGGATTGTGTGTGGCGATCAGAGATCAACTTTGGATTCATTCTTCTTCTACCGTGCCTGAGATAAGGTCTCTCTTTTTTTGCTGCTGCATATGCCAGGTTAGCTAGCCTCTGACCTTCAGGGATTGTAGATGTGTGCCTTTGGCATTATGCGGATTCTGGGATCTGAACTCAGGTCCTTACATTTGAGTGGCAAGTTCTCTATCCACTGAGCCATCTCTTCATCTCAGAGGCAGGGAGAGTTTAAATCTGGTTTCTGTTGTGAACATAAGTGAGGCTTTCACTTCATGTCATTTAATCCCCTAGTCAACGGAGGGAACTAACACTTAGCCCTTAGAGCACTTCCATGCAAAGCAGAAAGAGGAAGCCCTTCTGCTGGGAGTCAGCTGCCAGCAGCACATCAGTCCTGAAGCAGAGCTGGTGACCAGATTGTGGTGACTTCCTCTTCACAGGTGTGGACTGAGAAGCCATCTGGTTAAGCCATGTGTCTGAGTGCGAGAGATGAGATTTGAAACCAAGGTGCCCCTTCTTAAAATCATGAGTAGCTTTCCTTTTTTTCCCTTCCTTCCTTCCTTCCTTCCTTCCTTCCTTCCTTCCTTCCTTCCTTCCTTCCTTCATCCCTCCCTCCCTCCCCCTCCCTCCTTCCTTCACTTTACATCCTGATTGATGCCCCCTCTCGTGATTCCCCCACCTACAATCCCTCTCCCCTTCTCTTCTGAAAGGGTGGAGGCTCCCCTAGATATCCCCTCACGCTGACAGATCAAGTCTCTGCAGGATTAGACTCATCATCTCCCACTGAGACCAGACAAGGCACTCAGCTAGAACAGTGTATTCCACAGATAGGTCACAGCTTTACAGATAGCCCCCATGCCAGTTGTTCGGGACCCACATGAAGACTGAGATACACATCTTCTACCTATGTGCAGGGGGGGAGTCTAGGTCCTGCCCGTGTATGCTCTTTGACTTGGTGTTCAGCCTCTGAGAGCCTTAACTTCCCATGGTGTTTTAAATACCGCCCCTTCAAAGTGTAGCCTCAATCTTAGCAGTCAGGGGTAATACAGTGATAAGGTAGGAAGATAGAGAGGGAGAAATAAAACAGAGAAAGTGATGTATAGCATTTCCTAAATATAGAAACAATTCATACTGGAGCAAAGCTTCTTCAAAGTCAGGATGTTCTAAAAGGTACATTCCTCAAGACTAAGGAAACTAACAACACACACGTCTCAGGAAGTCCCCGAATCTTACCAGATTCCCCAAACCCCTCTATCCTCCAGGATTATAGCAGTAGTGACTTCTGAAGAGAGAGACTCTCGAAGGTGTTCAGCTGTTGTACAGAGAGTTCGGGGGGTTCAGCTTTTCTGGGTAATCAATCACTCATGCTGAAGAGGGTTATCAATGATGCATTGACCTTTGATTTAGTCACACTCCAGCAAGGAACCTCTTACCCATACTACTCTTGGCCCATTAAATTCATTGGCTCACCAAGTTGGACTTCAGTGTGATATTGTTACATTGGTCTGTCACTGGCTCCTTATCTGGAGAGAATAGACATTTAGTCACAACTCCCAAGGAATAGTGTCATCCAATACCTGAGTTATAGATTTCTATGGTAACATTTTATCCTTAAAGCTGTGGAAAATCCAGGCAAAGAGAAAGAGCTAATCATAAGAGGAATGATTTTTTTAATAACAAACATCCAACAATTCAGTTGCTGAACATTTATTTTACAGAAAATAATCCAAATATTTTTGTATTAATTTCAGAAGAAAAAATAGGTTTATATTAAAAATGGGAACATCGAGTCTCAGAGAGATTAAGAACCAACACCCATAGTCACACAGCTAGTGAGTAGGCAGCACCCAGGGCAATGACCAGTATCGTATTCTGATATAATCACTCTGTAGTGTGAGCTCCGTCAACGGGCAAATCCACCTGGCTAATGTGCCCACTCTCCTTCTAGAGATCTTGAATGTAATTCTGGATCAGAGGGTGCTAGGTCACTTCCTGAAATACTTGAAGAAATAGCATTTAGCCAGTCTTGTGGAGACCATTTTCTCATTCATTCATTCATTCATTCATTCATTCATTTAACAAACATCAAGTACTCCTGTTCACCAGGCACCCGAGTGAGGCAGGGGACTCTCGTGATGATTAACCTTTTACCAAGGGTTTATGAAGTATAAACTTTTCTCCCTGTCTTTCTTGCTGATAACCAGTCTCTCAGGAAAACCACAATGCACCATGGCTTGATGCTTCCCTAAGTTGCTTTGGGAAACAGAATCTGGATACATGAGGGGATCAGGCTGCTACTTCCCTTTTTTGTGCCCCAAATAAGGCCTCGTCCCTTCCCCTGGTGGTTCCCAGGGCCAACAGTGTGAAGAGTGCCTGCAGCAGAATTCCTGGACAGCATTGAGCTGGCTCTCCACTCACACTCCCATGTCTTTATTTCTGCTCTTCCTGTTTTTGACAAAGGAGTGAGAATCTGTAGGAATTCCCAAGAGCAGAGCCCTCTCCTAGTTTTGGGAAAGGTCAGGGGATTAGGTTGGAAGGTTCTTTTTTTTTCCCCAAGGAAGTGGAATTCAAATTGGAACCATATGTTGATTTTCTCTGATCTACAGAGGAAGGCTAGAGCGTGGTCGTCAGTAGTTGGCTCTGTATGTGGAGCCTTGCTGACTCCAAGTAAAGCTTGGCTTTACTTTTTCACTGAATGAGAGACCAGAGGTACATCCTTTCCGTGCAAGAGCTCCCTGCTTGTGATGGGATGGTACAACAGGATGCCCAGGAATGTGTGCACGTGTGTACATATACGTATGCATATATTCAGATGTATGTATATATGTTATGTGTATATGTATGCATGTGTATATACATGTACATGCTCATAATATAAATGTACATATGTATATATGTGTATATATACATATATGTGTGTGTATATATATTCTCATAATTTAGGCCATCTTGGGAGGCAGAGTCCAGATTATGATTTTGTGACCACCAAGGCTCAGGTACTGAAAACTTGGTCCCCAGCTGGTGAATGCAAGCATTGAGAGGGTATTGGATCATGGCAGGCAATGGGATACCTTCAGCATTGGGCTCGCCCTTTGGTGGATTCACAACCTGATAAGTTTGGGGGAGGTGCTAGGAAGTGAGGCCTGGTTGGAGGAAGCAGCAATGGGGTGTGCTTTTGAAGGGTATCTTGTCCCTGGTTCCCCATCCCCACTCTTTGCTCTTAGGCTGCCATTAGGCAAGCACCTTTTTTCTGCCACACACGCCCATCAAGATGTGTCTCCCATCCCAGTTCTAAAAGTGGTGAATCACGGACACTGTGGACATACTCTCTCAGGTGATTGTCACCGCGACAAAAAGTCTGAGGGACACAGGCAACAATTCTCTTGCTCTCCATTTAAAATTTTTAGTCTAATCAGTTTCTTTTGAAAAATTTTGTACAAGCATGTATTATATGTTGAGTGTAAATGGATTTTAATGAACTTTATTAGTTATTAACATGACTATTAATAGCCCCCCAATAGGAGGCAGAGTCCCATGGATTATTTAATCAGATCTTGAACAATTACTGGGGGATCGCCCCTAATCTATATTCCTAATCACTGAACTGTCTACTTCCCAGCTGTGTTACCCAAGCACATGCTGGTCGAGTCTCGCCCTGGTTACTTCTGCTCCAGCAGTCTATCCTGGGGCGTTTCCCTTTGGACACTCCTGGTTCATCACATCTGATGGAGACCTCCTCTTCTCTCTGTCTTCTTCTTCCTTCCTCCTTTCTCCTCCTTCTCCTCATGGTCCCCACCTTCGACCCCCAGCCTGGGAACTGAAACTCTGCCTCTTTCTATTCTCCCCAATAATTGGCTATAACCACCTGTATCTAACCAATGGTATTAAATTGGGCAGGGGCAAAGTTACATAACATCACTTGGCACTTGGTGTATGTGAGGATCTGCTTTTCTGGGGGGAGGCAACCAGATCTTGGGGGCCAGTATTTAGCATTTGAATACATAGGAACCCTGAACCAGCCCCTGCCAGCTGAACTGTTCTTCTACGTCCACGCCTTCCCATCCTAACCAGCATTTCCCCCACATACAGCTTCCTTTCCGCTTTCATCTCATGCAATACGCACTCGACCATGCATCCATATATAAAGTCTAGGGATAACAAACAAGAAAACTTATATCGACCTTTCTGAGCCTGGCTTCATTTGCTTCCTATGAGTGTATCCATTTTTTTTTCCTGCAAATAATATATCTTTATTTTCCCTGTGACTGTAAAAAAATTCCATTGTGTTTATATGACCTTCTTCCTTTCCTTTTTCTTTTTTTCAGATTTATTTATTTTTATTCTGTGCATGTGAATGTTTTGCCCATCTGTGTGTATGGACATCACGTGGGTGCCTGGTGCCACTGGAGGTCAGAAGAGGGCATTGGATCCTCTGAAACTGGAGTTACATATGGTCGCTTGTGAGCTGCCATGTAGGTGCTAGGAAGCAAACCTAGGTCCTCAGGAAGAGCAGTTAGCGATCTTAACCACTGAGCCATCTGTCCAGCCCCCCTGGTCAGTCTTCTTTACCTATTCCTCAGTTGTGGGACACCTAGTTTGCTTCCATAATTTAGCTGCTGTGACATAATTTAGGTGCTGTAAATGAGCATCGGTGTGCAAATGTCTCTGAGACATGGACTGTACGAAGCGCATGGTGCATAGAAGCTGCTACCTATGTGTTTGTCACATGGCTGACGTGCACTGTCGTGTGACTTCTGAGTCTCCTGTGTGTGAGGGTGATCCAGGAGGGGACGGACAGGCTTCTTCTCGTGAGCCTTTTATTCTCTCCACATCCCAAAGGCAGCTGAAGTTGGGCTGGAAATGGGCAGAGAATGCTGTATGTTTTGCAATGCCTGAAGCTGAGGACTCAGATTCTTAAGAGCTTTTCTAGCACAATACAACCACACATTCATTGACTGGACTGCTTCTTTTTTCCCCCTTCTGATGAACACGCTCTGGAAATAGACAGGAAGCTCAACACACATGACAAGTGAATTAGATAAATCCTATTGTAAGACTTCTAGTCTCTTCCCTTCCTTGGACCTTCAATATGATATGGACCTTCAAAGACAATATGGGGCAATAAGGAGTGCTCTGGAGTGGAAGGGGAATTAGGGAGGCGCCCTAGGTCACAGGCCAGCTGGAGCCCGTGTCTTTCTGGGAAACCCCTCTGAGAAGCACGAGTTGGACGCTGTAGGCAGCAGGGCACGAGGCCCCTTCTTTAGTCTGGTTGCTTTGTGGGGTGGTGAGTTGCTTCTGCTTTTGCCTGTGGGAGAAATGTATCTCTTTCTGCCAGTCACTGAGCAGATGCCCAGGAACCCTCTGAGACAGTGTCAGCCTCAAGTCAGGGGCAGAAAGCCGGACTACTCGTTGGGCTGTAGGACTGGGACTTGTCTGGTGCTGGTCTTCCTCCTCTAACCCAAGATCCTTCCTATGCAGAAGGAACAGGTCCAGGGAAGGTGGCGATATACTCACTTAGGCTCCCACTCCGCCATTAGTACCTCCCTCCATCTCAGGATGAAATATCCCCACAAACTCTGAAGAACTCCTGAAGGAAGGTCAGAATCCATCTGTCTCCTTCTGATTGTGGTAAACAGAAAGGGGATGGACGAGACAGGGCTGTTAGTCTTGCTACATCCGATTCCCAACCCTTTCCTCCATCTCCCTGTGTACTGTCCATTTTGATGTTGCCCTGGAAACGACACAACATGTTTCCGAGAAGAGGATGCAGAAAACACTGTGTGCAGAATGGGTGCTTGGTGGATGGAGGTTCTAACCTGTAAGAGGTGGATCAGGGGCAAGCACCCCAGAGAAGTGCTACCCGTCACCCCCACACTCTGCCCTTGCTACTACCCTGGTTCAAAGGCCCCGAGTCATGGTTGCAGGAGAGGCAGAGGGCACAGGGGTCTTTCCTTCAGCCTGTTCTAGCATCAGAGCCCCTCCTTTTCCTTTGTCCAGAGGCTGGCTGCCTCTGTCAATTGTGTCTGGGAGGAAATAAGATCCTCTGTCTACCAGGCCATTTGCTGGCTTCCTGAACCACCAAGAGTGCTGGGGGAAGAAGGCATGAATATTTTATAAATGGCCATAAAACATAATTTGTTCCTCGGAGTGAATTAGGAGCTGTAGTTAAAAAAAGAGAGAAGTTACCATCCATTGGCCAGGAGCTCTGCATTATTCAACCCCAGCTATTTCATTATATCCCTAATGCAGGAGGACTGGAACACTAAAATCACACCCTGTGCCTCTGAGGAGGGGAAACAGCAGCATGGAACCCCCAAAACACACACCCTGACTCACTGGGTGTGGGATTCAGGCCCCTTCCCAGAGAGGCATATTCATGCTTTGTGTCTGACAAGTCTGGCCCTGGGGGGAGTGAGGCACAAACGGAGGACCTCATGTGTGCCGTTCTAGTTGCACCAAGTGGGGGAACGGGAGAGAGATCCTGGTGGGGTCTTCTCTGTTGGATGCTGCCAAAACTCACACTTTCTCCTCTGTGGAAGCAACTCTTTCAATCCCCAAGACTCGGAGGGGAATCAAGCTGAGAATAGAACACTCTGAAAGTGGCCCTCAGTCATCACTGTCTAATCCCACATCCCTACTGAGATTCTGTCCTACAGGTAATGTATCTGAGACCCTGCCCTTCCCACTCTATTTTGGGGACCATCTGTCTTTTTTAGCAGACTCGTCCTCTGATTTCCTCTCTCACACAAAGCATAGGCCTCCCCAAGTTCCTGACAAGGCAAAAACATTTTTCTTTGTTTTGGTGCAAAGCAATACAACTTCTGTGGTCACAGCACACTCAGGGCTTCTCTACCCCTACTCACAAAGCCCTTTATTCTGTTGTGAGAACTGAAAGAACTGTCTACCCCATCTAGCAAGCTAGTACACACAATAGAAAGTAAACCTTAACTGTGCCAGGGGGTCAGCCTCCATTTCTTCCAGATCATATTCAACAAACTTATACTTCATGATAACAATGTAAAAGAAAAAAGGCAAGAAAATATGTTCTTGAGTCTTTCAGAAATACTCAGAAAGATGACTTTGTTGTTTTTCAGTGACTGGAAAGGCCATTGATACTCCTTCCACCCATGTCTGATAATTAGGACAACATTTATGATTACATGTTTACATCTTATCCAGTTTATTTTCTCTATGCCATATGCCCTTCCCTACACATGTGTGTGCACACACAGAGACACAGACACACATAAACAGTCACATACATACAGACACACATAGACATATATATAAACATAGAGACACACAGTCATAGATACACATATACACACACATACAGACACATATACAGACACACACACAGAGACACATATACACAAGTCCATACACATACAGACACACACATACAGACACACACTCAGACACACAAATACACAGACACATACACAGACACAGATACCCATATACACAGAGACACACACTCAGACACACACACAAACATACTCAGACACATGCAGACATAGATACATGTACACACTCAGATACACACAGACACACACACATACACACACTCACAGACACATAGACACAGACACATACACACATATACACACAGATACACATACACACAGATACACACACACACACACACACACACACACACACACACACACACACACACACACACTAGCAGAATTTGCCCTTCGTCCCCAGCCCATGGTGGGCTTTGTTTTACTGCTTAGCAACCTCTGCCCTCCCTGCTGAGGCCTCCTGACTCCTTCATGTCGTGGATGCTGCATCCGTTTTCTGTCCTTGCTGCTATTCATCAGCTACAGTCCATTGAATACCTGCTTGGGGAAGGGAGCTTCTCTCTGATCTGCCATCTTGTCCCGGAAGCACTTGCTATTTTTAACCTGATAGGTGCTATAATTTTGGTGTAGAGAGAACAAAGGAATCTGTACCTCCAAACTGAGAATTCGTGTTCCCATTTCAAACTCCTGCCTCGGCATCATCAAGACAGAACGGTTGTGTAAGGCAGTGGCCATGACCTCTTCTAGAGATCGGGGTCTGCGATCTCATTCCTAAATTGTGTTTTCTAGGATGCACATTTATTAAAATGTAAGGTAGCAGCAAGCAGCTTTCATGGTTGACTCCATTTGGAATCTATTGGTTTAAGCAATAGTCAGTCAGGTACAGCAGAACATGGTGACTCCTGCTGAAACCTTAGCATGTGGGAGACTGAAGCAGGAGGATCACTGTGAGTTTGAGACCAGCCTGGGCTACATGGTGAGTTCGAGGCAAGCCTGGGCTACTATTTAAAAACAAGACAAGACAAGACAAAACGCTAAGGAATAAATAGGAACCTTTACAATCTTAATGTCTATTGTGGCCTTTCTCTGGCAAACGAAAGTTTCATACTCATTTAGTTGTTGCTGCTGCTGCTGCTGTTGTTGGTTGTGTGTGTGTGTGTGTGTGTGTGTGTGTGTGTGTGTGTGTTTTGCACATGTCAGTGTATGCATGCCTGCGTGTATGTAAGAATATGTACTAACATGATGCATACAAGAATTGTGTACAACAGGGTTTGGGAGGTGATGAACAGTACTTATGACTTGGGCTTTACACTGCTGGCCATATTTGATGACGCCCTGTGCCCTGAGAAACTATCTTCTTTGTCCTTCTATTTTCTCATTTTAAAAAGGAGGCCAGGAGGCCAGGAGGCCAGGAGGCCAGGAGGCCAGGAGGCCAGGAGGCCAGGAGGCCAGGAAAGATTCCTAGGTCCAAGCTTTTAGTAAAATGTTCGGAACACAGCAAGAACTCTAAGTGCCTGCAAGTGGTGATGGCCACCCCCACTACATATTTATCGAAAAGTTAATGGAGAAAAGGAACATATAACATGGGGTCATAGAGACTTAGCTAGGCCCATGACCCCACTGGAGATGCCAGATGGGACATCACAATGACATGCCAGGCTGCTGCCGCCTCAGTGATATAGTTAGGTCAGAGAACTGACAAAGAAAAGAATGAACTGCACACCAGCCCCGTATGAACACACACAGGGCTCCCTACAGAATGGCGAGATAGGAGGAAGCAATGATGAGAACGAACGTGTTCTCACTGGGAAGCTTTCGAAATGGAGTTCACGAGCTCATGAGAAGAATTGAAATGCTTCTCTAGTGATGGACTAGAGGACAGGAATCATCGCTGTTGTTGCATCTCACACAGAGGGAAGCAGCAGATTGGTCGGCAAAGGCTAGGCTGTGCTGCAGCAATGCCCAGCTTGGACGTCCTGGTGGGCCGCACTATACTGGAGTAGCTATTGCTCGGACTCTATCCATCCCGGGGGTTCTTGTAGGCTCTTGGTCTAAGGCATAGGCTCACGAAGCTATTAGCTCTTCAAGCGCTAGGTTATTGGCTTGAGACAGGGAGGGCTCTGACCAGTAAAGGGATGTGAATCTGATCAGATACATGCAGATACATGTTATAACTTGGTCTTTCCAAGATCAGGAAGAGTACATCGTACTGTGTGCCCACGAGACAGGGAGCTAGAAATCCCCCAAAACCAGCAGAAAAGACCACCAACGTCATAAGTGCTTGGGCCATACACAGCAAATATTTTAACTCCTAAGGGCCTGTGCAGCCCCACCATCAACTCCTGGGTTAGCAGCAGTTTCTTCTTTAGAGAGTAACTCATTCTAAACTCTGTTATGGGTTTGGAAGCCTCTGGATTCAGCTTTAGTATCCCAAGATGCCTGCTCTCTGTTCACTCACAATAGGGAAACTACAGTCCATATTCTTACTTGGAGGGCAGAGAAGAGAAGGATGAGCTCATCATGAGGCTTCATGTGGATGCCTGTGATGGTTTGTATATGCTTGGTCCAGGGCATGGCACTATTAGGAGGTGTGGCCTTGTTGGACTAGGTGTGTCACTGTGGGCGTGGGCTTAAGACCCTCACCCTAGCTGCCTGGAAGTCAGACTTCCACTAGCAGCCTTCAGATGAAGCTGTAGAACTCTCAGCTCTGCCTGCACCATGCCTGCCTAGATGCTGCCATGCTCCCACCTTGATGACAGTGCACTGAACATCCAAACCTGTAAGCCAGCCCCAATAAAATGTTGTCCTTTGTAAGAGTTGAGTTGGTCGTAGTGTCTGTTCACAGCAGTAAAACCCCAACTAAGACAATGCCTAATGCTCCCCCTACCTCAAACTATTTTTCTCTGGCCCTTGACTACTCTCTCCAAAGGTTCTCCTTTCTGCTTAGCTCCTGGCCATGGCTGATAGCCAAAGGCAGTGACATCTTCCTTGGGGACTGAAGAGCTTCCTCAGTCTCCTCTTTGCCCATTTACATTTGGGGTTCTGAAATAGTTCTGAATAGTCCTGAGAAGTCCAGTTCCTCTGCTAGAATGACTGTGTTATAGTTTGAATCATAAAAGTCTCCCAACATTTGGCTGCTGTCAGGAGGTGGTGGAACCTTTAAGAGGCAGAACCTGATGGGAGGAAGTTAGGTCATTGGGGATGTGGTGGGTAATCTTGATGTTCAGTTTGATGGGACTTAGTTAGAATCACGGGGGTGGGGGTGGGAACAGATTTTGGGATGTGTCTGCGAGGGCATTTCTAGAGAGGTTTAACTGAGGAGGGTAACCCACCCTGAATATGAGCAGTACCATTAGATGGGTGGGGGTGGGGAAGCTCCAGACTGAATAGAAAGGAGACAGCAAGAAGAGTAGCAGCATTCATCTCTCACAGCTTCCTGTCTATGAATACAATGTAACCAGTGCCTCACACTCCTGCCCTATGCTGTCCCCACCATGATGGACTGTATGTTTAACTGCAAACCATGGAAACCGTCCCATCCAGAAGTGGCTTTTGCCGGGTATTATGTCACAGAAAATAGTAAAATAGCAAAAAGTAATGGAGAAGAATGTTGGGCCTTTAACTCTTCTCGTCTTTCTTGCCTTCTTGGTGTTTTGGATGAAAGACTTGACTACATGCTCCCACCATGATGTCCTGTACCATTCTAGACCCCAAGAAATGGGACTATGTGACCTCTGAGAATCTTACCCCAATGAGCATGCCTTCCTTATACTTGAATTACCTCAGCTGTCTTGTCCAAATGGTGGAAAGCAGAGGAACACTGAGCATCCAAAAGCCTTCTTAGGCTGTCCTCTCTTATTGTTCAGGCATCCCAGTGACAATAACTGCACGTATGGTCCAGGTTTGCTTCTCCTCAATGTAAACCTCAC
>NC_141537.1:161466641-161604141 GCF_021556685.1 Rattus norvegicus | reverse complement strand
TTGAAGGTAACCACAAATCTGCCTGTGGGATGGCAGGCAGTGACAGCCAGTTTAACAGGAGTATTCAAAAGGGTATCTTGCAGTCATGTTAGTGCCTGGCGCCTCTTCTAGAATAATGCAACTTCTTCCCTTGCTTTGTTTCATTGTTAGTGATCTCACCAACAACCGATTCCTGGAAGAGCGGCCATGAAAACAAGAGACCTGTAAAATGAGTAACTCTCGAAAAAACTTCAAAAACCAACCCCAAAGAATCACAGGCAAGGCAACTTGCAATCCAGGAAATACTCGTGGAGCATAGGACAAGGGTGGGAATGTGTCCCCTATACCGTGTTTGTTGTCGCTTTATTTTATTTTTTTTTCTTTTGAGTGGAGTAACTTCTGTGTGATGTCTAAATGGCTTAATTACATAGCCTGCAAATGGGAAAATTATCGACTGGGTAAATGCAGAACACTTGCTCTCTCACCCTTCACTGAACTGTGCAAGGCTAGGGGAAGAGTGGAGACCAAGGCAAATACAAGAGAGGCAGAGGCTGCTGCAGGTAGACCTGGGGAGGGACGGGCGAGAGCACAAGCAGCAGGGTTTGTTGAAGTCAGCATCATCTCCACTTGATTTCCTCCTTGCGGGTCCAGGAGCTCTTTCCTCCCCTGCCTCGTCCCTGTGCAAGCACCTGCTGTGGAAACTGCTATGGTTTTAAAACAGTCTGTGTATATCGTATGGCTAAGAACCCACGTGTGTATCTCATGGCTTGGGAGAATCTAAGGTGTCATTCCCACCCTTATCCTACGGACGCTCTTCCTTACGAGGAAGCAGCTGCACAGAAGCACTGGCCATTGGCAGCCAATCTGCTGTGGCCACAGGAAGTCAAGAGCGAGCAACCTGGATGTGGTAGTCTGAAACACTAAGATGTACCCTCTATGTGATCTAGGGAGGAAGCTCTCTAAAGTCTCTGGGAGAATGGATGGGAAATCTTCCTCGAATTCTAAGAGAGGCAGAGTATTTTGTCCCATCCAAATCCTACCAAATGAGTCTCGGTGGCCTAGAAAGGGAGGCTGTCATTCTGGTAAAGTGATTAAAATGTGTCTATTAGATGCTCATTAGATGGCTGTATTGTTTATTGACATTGTATTGTACCTCCTTTTTGTTTATCCTTCCCTCCCCTTTCTCGACATAGATAAATGTAAATTGCACAATCTTTTCTTTTTTTCTTTCCCCCCTAGGGAGGCTTGGAGCAAAGATTCCTGGCTGCCATTCCTTTATATAGTGTTTCTTCAGTAACATAGCCTCCTGGTGCTTTATCATGGAGATGATGGTGGATGTCTTCTGGACACCATGAGAGGACGGTTTCCTACTCACTGGGCATGAACAGGTTTTTCCTGCCCTCTTACTTTCACTATGCCTTGAAGGTGAGATTCGGCCTTGCCTTTCCAGGTTGTAGAAGTGAGAGTCTGTTGGGGAATTAACACTGGGACACAGCCGAGATGGAAAGCTCTCAAGACATTTAAAAATACTTCACCCCCCCCAACCCCCAGTAGAGGTTGAAACTGGCAAATGTGTCTTCGTGGATATAGAAAACATGGGTCCCCCGCCCGCCACCCCCCCAGTAAACAGCGTTTGAGGGGTCAGGTGCTGAGTATAGCTTATTGGGCAGGGTGTGTGGGGGGCTAGCGTGTGATTTCTTTTTTGATGAAATACACTGCGTAGGTCAGCCCGGTGAACAGAAATGAGAGGAGACGATTTGTGGAGGATGGAGTGGGTGTGTTATTAGGATACTGCGGCTTGGTTGGGGTGGGGGTGGGGGTGGGGGCGTGCGTGTGAATGTGAGAAAGCAAGAGGCATGCCAGGAGAGCGCGGGAAAGATTACCGGGAAGGCAAGTGTGCATCTCTCTCTCTCTCTCTCCAGCATCCAGGCTTGCTGCAGCCCCTAGCTGGGTAAGGGGTGTGATGTGAGAGTGGGGTGGGAGGGGGCAGCAGGCGGGGCCTGCCACGTCACTTGGAGAGTGTGTTAAGGAGGAAGGGCAGAGCTGAGAGCTGAGCCTGCTGCTGCTGTTGCTGCTGCTGCTGTTGCTGCTGCTTGCTGTTGCTGCTGCTGCTGGGGCTGCTGCGGGTGCGGGCAAGGATTGATGCGGTGGGGAGGTGGGTCTCTGCGCTCCGGCGCCCGGGCAGGCCCAGGGCGGTTCCGAGGCCTGTAGAACAGCTCCTGGGAAGAAGGTGGCGGCTGCAATCGCGACCTTGGCCAGACCTAGTTCGTGGTGGACGTAGGGCGGAGGCGGAGGCCGAGCCCGGGCAGGAGTCTTTGGCGAGCCAGAGGGAGGCGCATCTGGCGCTTCGGTACCAGCGGCAGCCTTGTGAGTCTTGTGAGGCTGGAGAAGCGCAGCAGGACCTGGTGAGAGCTAGCAAGTCTGGAGGGCGGACCTGTGGGTCCCGAGCCCAGTTTTAGGCACCACCGAGAGCTAAGCCAAGCGTCTTTTCGGGCAGCCAGTTTCACGCGCGCGACAGTTTGCGGGTTCCAGGCATCTCAGAAATCTTGAGCACGGAGGCGCGGCTACTGAGAGCCAGAGCCACATCCCAGACCTAGCCTGGCAGAGAGACCAGCTGCAGGGTTCACCGACCTAACCGCCAGGTCAGAGCACGGGCCCCACCCTAAAGGAGGGCGCAGCCGGAGCTGGGAAGCCGGTGCCGCGCTCCGGAGCTCGTGTCGTGGGCGCCGTCCTAGTGGCGGGGAGCGCACCGCCGAGGTGACATGAGATCGGAGAAATCCCTGACGCTGGCGGCGCCGGGGGAGGTCCGTGGGCCGGAGGGGGAGCAACAGGATGCGGGTGAGTTCCAGGAGGCCGAGGGCGGCGGCGGCTGCTGTAGTAGTGAGAGGCTGGTGATCAACATCTCTGGGCTGCGCTACGAGACGCAGCTGCGCACCTTGTCGCTGTTCCCTGACACGCTGCTAGGAGACCCTGGCCGCAGAGTCCGCTTCTTTGACCCCTTGAGGAATGAGTACTTCTTTGACCGCAACCGACCCAGCTTCGACGCTATCCTTTATTACTACCAGTCGGGGGGTCGCCTGCGCAGGCCGGTTAACGTGCCCCTTGACATCTTTATGGAAGAGATTCGCTTCTATCAGTTGGGAGATGAAGCCCTGGCGGCCTTCCGGGAGGATGAGGGTTGCCTGCCCGAAGGTGGTGAGGATGAGAAGCCACTCCCCTCCCAGCCTTTCCAG
Organism: Rattus norvegicus; assembly: GCF_021556685.1. NCBI lineage: Eukaryota > Metazoa > Chordata > Mammalia > Rodentia > Muridae > Rattus > Rattus norvegicus. The sequence goes on along the minus strand of NC_141537.1, from coordinate 161,600,929 downwards.
CGACAGGTCTGGCTCCTCTTTGAGTATCCGGAGAGTTCTGGGCCCGCCCGAGGCATTGCCATCGTCTCAGTGTTGGTCATCCTCATCTCCATTGTCATCTTTTGCCTGGAGACCTTGCCTCAGTTCCGTGCAGATGGGCGCGGTGGAAGCAACGAGGGGAGTGGGACCCGCATGTCCCCGGCCTCCAGGGGGAGCCACGAGGAGGAAGATGAAGACGAGGATTCCTATGCATTTCCTGGTAGCATTCCCTCTGGGGGGTTGGGGACCGGAGGAACTTCTTCATTTAGTACTCTCGGGGGTTCCTTCTTCACAGACCCCTTCTTCCTGGTGGAAACTCTGTGTATCGTCTGGTTCACCTTTGAGCTCCTGGTGCGCTTCTCTGCCTGTCCCAGCAAGGCGGCCTTCTTTCGCAATATCATGAACATCATTGACTTGGTGGCCATCTTCCCCTACTTTATCACCCTGGGCACCGAGCTAGTGCAACGTCACGAGCAGCAGCCTGTGAGTGGTGGCAGTGGTCAGAATGGGCAGCAGGCCATGTCCCTAGCCATCCTCAGGGTGATCCGCCTGGTCCGGGTGTTTCGGATCTTCAAGCTCTCCCGCCACTCCAAGGGGTTGCAGATCCTGGGTAAGACCTTGCAAGCATCCATGCGGGAGCTCGGGCTACTCATCTTCTTCCTCTTCATTGGAGTCATCCTCTTCTCCAGCGCTGTCTACTTCGCAGAGGCAGATGACGTTGACTCGCTCTTCCCTAGCATCCCAGATGCCTTTTGGTGGGCTGTGGTTACAATGACCACAGTAGGTTATGGGGACATGTACCCCATGACGGTGGGAGGCAAGATTGTGGGCTCACTGTGTGCCATTGCTGGGGTCCTCACCATTGCATTACCGGTACCGGTCATTGTCTCCAATTTCAACTACTTCTACCACCGAGAGACGGAGCAGGAGGAACAAGGCCAGTATACCCACGTCACTTGTGGGCAGCCTACACCGGACCTGAAGGCAACGGACAATGGGCTTGGCAAACCTGACTTTGCGGAGGCTTCACGGGAACGGCGGTCCAGCTACCTTCCAACTCCACATCGAGCTTATGCAGAGAAAAGGATGCTCACCGAGGTTTGATGGATGCGGGCAGGCCTGCAGGAAAACAGGAGCTCTGAGCAAGTCATCTCTCAGGCTTCCTTCTCATGCTCACTACTCCCGCCTTAGCTCCAGAGGACCTCGAACCCCCGCCCCGCCCCCTCCCGTACACAGTACACGGCATCCTGGACCAAATATCTGGACTATAGACTGTTGCTCGCTCCTCGCAGCATTCGAGGTTTCTCCATCTTAGTGACATTTTTGGAAATTTCAACGGTGCCACCCAATCATGCCCATCAGTCACGTGAATGAGATGCACATTTCTGACTGACCTTCCCTCAAGACTGAGTTCTCATGCCTGGGTCTTGTAATATCTCTAGGAATGGTGACACCAATAGAATAGGAAGCAGCTACACTCAGGTCCCTTCTTTAGAGTCCTTTGCTTTGGGTCATGCGCCTTCCTTAGCTTCTGGTCACGTGGTCACTGGCAGACTCTGGACTATGGAAGATTTCAGCTTGCCGTTTTGGTGCTCTCTCCAGCTTCTGGCTGGTAGAGCTATTAGCTGCCCGGCTTTGAAAGTTATCCACAGCTAAATTTGGATGGAATTAGAGAAAATACTACCCAACTGGATTATTTGAAGGACACGAGGGTCAGTTCTAGATCAATGGGGGCCAGTGGACCTCTCAGTTGTGATCTGTCACAGGAGACCACAGCAGGGGGGTCTACAGTAGACCTCACCACCCAGATTCCCTGACTCCCTTGAGCTTCCAAGAAGGCACCTTCTCAGAGCCAAGTTCTTTTTGTGTGCAAGCGCCTTGGTGTGAGGAGGAACTGGAAAACAGAACCACGGAGACAGGAGAAAAGCCTGACCAGAGCCGAAGGACTGGCTGGACCACACATCTGAAGCGAGGTGCCCCTTAGCAGAGACTGTCAACTTAGAACAGGCAGAGGGACCCTGCTGCAGTCAGCAGCCAATTCTCCGAGATTAGCCCAGATCTCTCTAAGGTATCCTCTTCCCTTCTCCCTGGGAACCTGACCTAGGATTGCAGATTGTTTTTATAAAGCAAACCTCAGCTCTAACCTACAGACAGGTGAGTTCACACATCGAATGCCAGCAGAGCTTTTCTCTTATGCTGCGGCAACAGCCTTTGGTTGGGAGCCAGGAAAGGGCACGGCTATGTTGTTGGCAGCCTCTGTTCTGCTGAGTCAAGCAAACGTTGGTCTGCTCTGCTCTTCCTTTGGAGCTGCATTCGGCCTGCTCTAACTGCTAAGGTAACTCGGTGGTTCCCACTTGGACCAAGCCATCTTCTACCATTGTGAAATCACTGCCACCCTCCCAGCTGCCCACTGCCCCCTCCCTCCCATAACATTGCCATTTAGTTTTGCCTTTGATAAACTGTGACACACTGTTCTCAGTTCTCATGGGTACAGTTCTGAAACTCAAAGGACTGTTAACATGTTTTTAATTTTATATTGATGCTTTAAAGTTCTTCAAAGAGAATGCTTTTTCAAAAGATTTTCCTGAAGAGCAACTTAGTAAGGAGAGTGACATTGATTACTGGCTTGAGAGGCCACTGTGGCTCCAGGGAGTGACAGATCACAGTCTGAGTTTTGCCACAGCTTTACAGGGTAACTCTGGTGTCACGGTCCCTCATTGTGCCTCAGTTTCTTCCACCCGTTAAATGAGAACATTAAAGTCTTCCCCTCCCTACCTCATGGGGGAATTATCAATAAACTCACCCAGGAAGGTGGGGAAGATGCTATGCAAGTGTATGAATTATAGTAATGGCTTTGAGTTTTCGTTCATTATACTGCCTGCCTATCTCTCAAAGGCAAGGCCTTTCCCCCAGAAATTTCCACTGTGGATCCAAAGCCTAAGACTAGGTCATTGTAGACCAACAGCTTTCTAAGTCTCTCCTTGGTATTTTGGGCTTGGGTCTTCATCCTTTCTTTCACCCTTCAGAATGGACTATATTCTTGTGGTAGACTTGGTGGCCAGAAGTCATTTCCTTGGAGGCTTGACTTCTCCAAGCCTGCAGCAGAGTAAAAGACTGAGATGTTTAAGACTCCGGAGATCTATTCCAAGGCCAGTAAGAAAGTATTTTGTTTCCAGTGATTTTAGTTGTTAGGAGCCCACCCCAGTGACCAAAGGGAGGCCCCCAGCTGAGGATGGATGAGGGGATATGTGTGCATGGATCTCTCTCTCTCTGTGTATATATTGTCACCCTCATCACTATCCCTGTCTTTATGCAAACATTGCCTTTTCAAGTCAGAACATGCCTGAAAGTAAAAGGTTTGTGGAGAGCCAGGCTCTCCAGGGACTCTGGTTGCTGTAGCAACCTTCCAGACTGTTCTCTCTACTGATTTGGGTATCAAGGGGGAACAGACTACATATCCCAGCTTCTCATATGGGAACACCTCCAATCTATCGATTTAGGCATTGGCAGAACTAAAGCAAGGACTCAGGACCTTTGACAACGTGGGGGAAGTAGATTCTCAACACTTCCTGCCTAGACATTTCTTCCTGGCTCTTTATCTGGTCACTGAAGCTGCCACATCTTACCCCGATTCTTCAGAAACTTGAATGCTTAGAAACTGCCCAACTCTGCCAACACCAATGTCAGGTTTTCAAAAGGAGACCTCAGAGAGGGGTACAAAAGGTCCTCTCCGTAGCAGTCAGACTGGGCCTTGAGGACACAGAGGACACCAGTCTGGGGTGTCATGGTATTCTCATCTCAGATGCAGGCTCTTCCCAGCTCTAAGAGAGATCGAGAAGAATGGAACTCCTCCCTCCCAGGGAGCAGCATTGCTCCTGACGAAAATTATGGAAGCGATTCTTAAGATGTCAGACAGAAACTGAGAGGCCGTGACTCAATCTAGCTTTTGTGAAGAGTTTTGTCCAGTGAGCTCTCCCTGCTTCTGAGCCTCCCTGTGGATGACGTAACCTTGGCATCCAGAGAGAACGTGTACCACCGTGTGCTGCCTCAGCAGCTGGAATAGCATCACAGCTGCCTGAGAAGGTGGGGTTCAAGCCATCTCAATGACTGACTTAAGCCAGTGGGGGCTCCCAGAGGACGCCCTAGGACTGCCAGTTTCTGCTTGGGATGAGGACATTCCTCCTGCCTAGCATCCTAGAGGAGCAAGGAACAGCTGGCCTTCCTTGCCTCTGAGGTAGGTCTCCCAACAGAGGTGTTTCATCCCTGATTCCTGAAAGGGTGGGGGAGGGGGAATGGGCTCAATGTCTGGGGAAAGCCCGGTTTTGGTGTCCATCTTTCCTGCTGCATGGCTCTGTCTGCCTTCATCTGATCTGTCCTCTCCTTTCCCACTCTCTCTCTCTCTCTCTCTCTCTCTCTCTCTCTCTCTCTCTCTCTCCTGCTTTTTCTTCATCTCTTCCCTGCAGTCTTCCTTTCCTTCCCACTTTGTCTTTTTCCTTCCCTGATTCTCTTCTGCCACCCCCCCCCCTTAAGCAGCATCTTCCTTTCATGAGTGTTTCTATCTCCTTTCTCCCCCTCCCCACACTTTTTGGCTTTGGGGAGCCTCTTCAGCGTTGCTGTGAGGACCGTACCTTGGACTACAGGATAGCTGTGACCTGGGATTATGCCAAGAAGGTTCCCTGTTCCCTTGTGTACCATTTCCCTTGCACAGTCTCTGTTCCTGGAGGGACTGCACTTACACAATCAGAGGAGATTCTATTCGGTTACTAAAATGTTTTCTGGAAATTTCTTGAGCATGAAAATGCTTGGACAAAAGAAGAAAGGTGGCAAGAGAAAAGAATGTGGTGAAAGACAGACAGACAGACAGACAGACAGACAGACAGACAGATGGGGAATTTGAATCTCGGATACTCAGCCATTTAGCCCTGGAGTATGTCCATCTCAGGGTCCTTCAACCTTAGGAGCTTTGTAGAGAGGTTGACATCAAAGAAATTGTAAAAATAGTAAAAGAGAGAAAATTAGAATAGCCCGGAGGAAGCCTTAACTTGAGGCAGGTCCCATAACTCCTCTGCACTCACGTGAAGGCTTCCTCAGCCTCCAGCTGGTCCCTTGTTGCTCAAGGCAGAGCAGGAAGAAAAGACACCATTCCTGGTGGGGTAAAGTAAAGGGGATGCTTCTTGGTGTGGGAGGCTAGGATTCAGGTTAGTCTATAGGCACAGTGAGTGGACTGTCCCTGCCCCAGAGCATAGGGTGAAGTCCTCTCTACATCAAGACATCGTGGTGGCCATCAGGACATACCAGGGTCAACATAGGCTGTTAAACCAGCACTAGAGAACTTTCAAGGGTGACGTAACTGTTCTAAAACAGATGTATTGATAATCATATGATTCAGGTGAGGGAGATAGGACTCTAATAGCTCAAGTCCTTTTCTGGGACAAAGGTCTGGTTTTATAAATCAAAAGGATAGACCGTGAATGCTATCTGAATCAGAGTGACAGTTCTTTTTCTTCTGCTACATGGGCATACTTCAGATCTATCCTGTAGCTGTTCCTTGCAGCTGTCACAAAATACCAAGAAGTGGTGTGTGTGTGTGTGTGTGTGTGTGTGTGTGTGTGTGTATCGTGTCCATGTGTCCATATGTATGTGTGTGTTTATTTGTGTGTATGGTGTCTGTGAGGGCTCTGTGAAGTATATGTATGTATGTCTGTGGTGTGATGTGGGTGACAGGATGTATGTGATGTGTGTGGCATGTGCGTATTTGTTGTCTGCAGTATGTGGTATATGTAATGTGTGTGTTGTCTAGTATGTGTGGTGTGTGAGGTAGGTATCTTTGTGATTGTAGTGTCTCTTTGGGGTGTGTGCATGTGTGTCTGTGGTGTATGATGTATATATGTTGTGTGTGTTGTATATATGTGTGTGTGGTATGTGTCTATGGTGTCTTTGGGGGCTGTATGTATGTGTGTTGGTGGTGTGTGTGTTATGTGTATCTGTGTTGTGTGTGTGATATATATATATATGGGTGTGTGTATGTGTGTGTGTGGTTTCTGTGTGGGTGGGGGTGTGTCTGTAGGGGCATGGATACAGGGGTATGGTGTATGTGTGTGTTTTTGTGTGTATGTGGTGTAAGTGTGTGAGGTGTCTGTGAGGTATGTGTGTATGTGTGGTATGTGTATGTTTGTGGTGTGTACTTGGCATGTGTGGGATGTGTGTATGTGGGTCTGTTGTGGTGTTTTATTTTGACTGTAAGTTTTCATGAGATGTACATGCTTAGTGTTTCTCTGAAGACCCACCAGGCCATTCTTTGGTGAGCAGGCACTGTATGCGTCATAGTACACAGGAGTAGGGTCAAGGACTTGCTCAAGGACTTCATATTTCCTTTCTGAACAAAGCAACCCTATAATGCTCCCCAAGCCACCAAATCCTTGCATCTGTAAGCATCCAGATCTAAATGTAGTTATTCTTCACCCTCTTCCTCTCTTCCCTGACGTCATCGTTAACCCTTTTTAGCTCTGTGTGATGGGAGCTGGCAGTCCCTTAGGCTTTGACTAAACTAAGGTAGTCAGAGTTAATCATAGCTTTCATATTGTCTACAAGAGCTCGTCCTGGTGTCCCTTTGGAATCCTGATGCCCACAGGGCCTTGTCCTTCTCCCTCTGGTCTTTCCCCTCCACATGACACCTCTCATTCTCCGCTAGTCTTTTGCACTCACTTCTCTGAGGCAGGCTTTGCTGGCGGCACTATTTCTCTCACCTTGCATCTCTCTCTAAATGCCAAGAAAGGTTCCATTCCCAGGAGATGCCATGCTCCCTGAACTGTCTGGCTGCAACTGCTGCCTTAGCTCTGATTGGTCTTGACTGCGTGTTATTGCCTGAGGAAGGAAAGTGTGTTCTCCTTCTGATGTGTCATGGTCGCTTACGGGAGGAAGAGGAATTCATGCGTTCAGCTGTAGGAGTCACTGCCCGAGTCCCTTTTAGACTCCTCTGCTCAGACACCTCATGGCAGAATGAGGCCTGGAGCCCAGGGCTTTGGAGGGAGGACACATATTGCCAGACACAGGCCACTGGGATGTGGACAGATGGGCGCCTGCTTCTCATGCTGTTACTTTCCTGCTCTGGGCTCGAGGGCCTCATGGGATTGGAGACTGTGATGTTTTCGTGTTTCTTCACTCTGAACTGGAGAGAGTGGTTCCTCTGGCCTCTCTGCTCCCTCTTTGTCCTCATGCCCTTGTTTACAAAGCTCCTACAGAGGGGGTAGAGCCGCCATTTACAGGTTATGGTGGGTTATTCCTACACGATACTGACTCATTCACAGTATAAAGGGGAAAGAGACCCACTAGTCAGAAACTCGATGTTAATGATGGTCTAACCTTGACCTCTTTGGGGCCTACCCTGCTCAGGTTTATGACTTTTTTTTAAAAATAACTCCAATTCCATCACTGATAGTATAGAGAGAATTTCCCTGAGTCAAAGCCACAGACCCATGTGTTCAATTGTAAGATGTGCTTTCCTCAGCCCCCCTAGCTTTGTCCAATGCAGACGCCTGCCCTTAGAAACCATCCTGGAACCTTAGGGCCGTCTGCTGCTGGCTGTAGAGTGCATTCAGACCTGGGCCCTTTGGTGAAGGCAACGCTGACATTTCGAAAGGAAATTGCAGCCACTCAGTCTGCCGGTTGTGGCTGCTATTTTTGACATGCTTGCTGTTCTCTGGGGCTTAACCACCGCTGTCTCCTGGAGACAGCCAGGTCTCGGCAGCAGAGCCGTGCTCTGAGAGAGCACACAGTATGACTGGCGTGCAGCTGTAAGCATCTGCAGAGATCTGGCTGAGCTCTTGTACCCTTGCCCGAGAAAGCTGAAGGTGCTCTGGGTCCTCCCAAGGGACAGGAATCCCGTCAGTTCTTGTCATTTAGAATCTTCTGGAAACTGGCTGGGGCTCTTTGGTGGGCTTTAGAACAGTGATTCTTAACCTTCCCAACGCTGCGACCTTTTAACACAATTCCTCAGGTTATGGTGACCCCCTCCCCCCAAATCATTTCTGTTACTACTTTATTACCGTAGTTTTGCTACTGTTATAAATTGTAATGTAAATATCTGTGTTTTCTGGTGGTCTTAGGTGACCTCTGTGAAAGGGTCCTTTGAGTACCCCAAAAGGGGGTCACCATCCACAGGTTGAGAATCACTGGTTTAGAACAAAGTGGTAATGAGCCAGGGGTTCAGGTTTAAATCCCTCCCTGCTGTGCGACGCCAGGAAGTATGAAGCTGTCCCACAACTCAGTTTCCATTCCCGTTTCATGGGGAGTAGTAAAATCGATCTGATAGGGCTATTCTTAGGACTGAATGAATTAATACATGAAAAGTGTTTAAAAGATCAGTCTCTATTTAAAGATTGAATATTTGGGGTCTGGAGGGATAGTTCGGCAGTTAAGAGTAGTACTGGTTGTTCTTCCAACAGACCTAGGTTTAATTCCTAGAGCCCACATAGTGATTCACAGCTCTTACTCCAGTTCTGGTGGATCCAACATCCTTTTCTGGTTTCTGCAGGCACTAAAGATGCACATGGACATACATGCAGGCGACTCACCCTATATGCATAAAATAACTAAAAAATTAAACATCAATAATTTTGATGATACTTTTAGATAATGAAACAAGATAGGTAGATAGGCAGGCAGGCAGGCAGGCAGGCAAGCAGTTGAATTGTCCTCTTTGGTAGCAAGAGAAACTGAGGCGAGAGGGGTTATGACCCATGCAAAGGCTCATACATGCCTGTGAGTCACTGCCAATGTTATAGGGCAGAAGGTGTGCCCGGGCGTTTCTGGTGCTGAGTGAGAAAAGCACGGTTGTGTTTCCTGACTGCATAGGTTTTGATTTGCCCACCAGTGTGTCTCCAATAAGAAAGCTGCAGGTGTTAGTGCTTTTTCTTCAGCTCGGAAAGCCCATGAGCTCTGTCTACGTATCTGCGTCTTCTTATGCGTCTCCACCTCGGTCTACATCTGTATCCTTGTGCACCTGCTTCTTCATCTCTCTGTGTCTGTCTGCATCTGCACCCGTGTCTCCATCGGTTTCTGTCTATCTGAGCACGGGCATGTGCATCTATGCCTGCATGTGTTACTGCATTCTCTGCCTGTGTCCCTCTGCATCTGGATCTGCACCCGTGTCTTCATCTCTGCATCGGCGACCGCACCTCTGCGTCCATCTGCATGTACATCTGCACACACATCTTCACCTCTGTCTGCATTTCCTGCTGCACTCTGCCCGCACCTGCACCTCCATTTGTCTCTGCATCTGCATCTGTGTCTGTCTGCACTGGCTGCACCTCTGTCTGTATGAATCTGTGTCTATACGCACCTGCATCTGAATCTCTGTCTGCATTTGCTACTGCACGTCTATCTGTCTGCATCAGATATTGTATCTCTGGCTATATCCGTCTGCATTGGTATCTGCACGTGCATCTGCTCACTTCCTTCTCTGTCTGCGTCTGTATTGGCACCTGCATCTGTGTCTCTGCCTGCATCTGCTTCTGTATCTAAACATGCGCTTGGATCTCCGTCTGTGTCTTTATCTACATCTGGAACTGCACCTGCGTCTGTGTCTGCATCTACACCCACAGCTGCGCCTGCACCTGTGTGGTCAGTGTCTCCATCTACTACATCTGCCTCTGTCTACATGCCCACATCTCCCTGTTCACTCACCTTAGATATGGAACGTCTTCCTTTTGAGCCCCTTGTTACTATGATCACAAGTCCACCCATCTGCACCACACATTTGTTCCCCAGCCACCCTCAGGCTCCCTGACCATACTCTGCTCTGCTGTTTGGCAGTCTTTAGCATCCATCTCTAAGACACGCTCCGGCGTCTCTGCCTTCCTTTAAGGTGGAGCACACAGGGGCTGGCAGCTGCAGCTGCAACAAGCTGGCTTCCATTTGCCTGCTCCGTTTGGGAGCTTTAGCTCTCCTTGGAGGTCACACACAGCCTAGGATGTTCTGCCTACTGCCAACTCGTTCCCTCCATCCCTGCACCTTCTCATGAGGGATCCAGCCTAGAGCAAGGGTGTGCGTACACCTGTCCTTCTGTTTTCGCATTAAGAGCTGCATGGGTCGTTTGCCTTCCAAGTTGAACCCGAGTCTGCACCTCTTTTAATTTCACCAAGCTTCTGTTTGACAGCTGCAAAACAAGGGAGCTAATACCAGTAGCTCCTCAAGGTAGCAAGATGAGGCCCAGACACCGCCACCTCTAACTAGTTGAGGGGCCCTCAGTGACATCGAGTGAGAGGCTGAATTGGGGGTGCAGGCAGGCCACCGGCATCCTCAAAGAAAGACAGCATCCCTGCTGACTACAACCATTTCAATGGACTCGGATATGTATATACGCATATACGCATATATGTAAACACATATATGTATATATTCTGGATAGCTCTTGGTTGTACCAGAAGGCTGTTTGCCTAGAGGAATCACAGCAGAATTTCTTAAAATAATTTTCCCTAGGATGTGATCTCATATACAGAAATGTGTGGATGTATCTTGGAAGACTGGGGTGGGTAAAATAGCCTTTCTAAAAAGCAAGTTTGTTTCTAACTAAACCCAGACTAAGGCCTCTTCCTTTCCCTTCCCGAGCTGCACAAGGAACAGTTCCAAAGGTTTGCAGATTGATGGGGTGTGAGAGCTGAAAGGGGGTGGTAAGCATCTCAAGTAAGAAAGAGGAACCGGACACAGAGAGTCTAAAGGGTTAAGTTCAACACTGCAAGACCCTGGGGCAGGGCTGATTGCAGGACTCCTGTTTGTTTATCTGATCCCAGCATTTTTCCAATGGAAACCGAAGGACTACGTGAACTTAGACAGAAGTGAATAAACTGTTCCTTCCCACCCAGCCATACTGTTTGGCAGAGTGGCCCATGGGAACACAGTGGTGTGATTTTGAATCTTATCTTTCCTTTCTGCATCCCTGGCAAGTTTGGCTTGGGAACCAGCATCTGACAGTTGCTTTCTGTGCTCGACGGGTTAGATAGTGTTGCCCTGGGAAGACCACCCTTATTCAGCACTGAGCAGGGAGGCTGAGAGTTGGCTTCAGCAGCCCCACCTTGGGCTTCCACTCTTCCCTGTTGAGAGTTTTTTTAATCTTTAAGGTTAGTGTTTTCTGTTTAATCTAGTGACTAGAGTGAAGGAAATTGTCAGAGATGGGGGATCTGGAAAATAGAGCTTTTTTTTTTTTTTTCGGAGCTGGGGGCCGAACCCAGGGCCTTGCGCTTGCTAGGCAAGCGCTCTACCACTGAGCTAAATTCCAAACCCCGAAAATGAGAGCTTTTAAGAGAAGCCACTTTGGGGGATGAAGGAAGGAATGGAAAACACGAGCATCTTATCCAGGACTGTGAGCGATTATCTGCTGAAGCCCTGGGAGGCAGAAACCAGCGTTTAGTTGCTTCCCTGTGCTCTTTGCTCTGAACTCGGGGAAGAAGGAGGGGGGTGTTCTTGTTGAGTTACAGATGTCCTTCATAAATCACAGGATCATTGTGGGGTGGGGGGAAAACAAAGCTTCCAGAAGCCATGGTGGCTGAACTATAAATCAGAGCGGCTCTGAGCTGCTTTAAGGTAATTTGGCTTTACTTTTTTCTTTACTGTAAAGAAAAAAGTCTGGAAACCCAGAGAAGATAGTTTGTGTTGGCCACCGAAGCCTGCTGTCTGTGCTTCATGACAGAGTCTGTTTACCTACGAGCCCACCTTTGTGGACCAGTAGGAGACCAGCACATTGCCCTGAATGCGGTGTCTGTTAAATTTATCCACTCACGCATTCATTTACTTCCCCCACACGTATCCTTCTGGTACTTGATGTTAGGGGACTGCAGACGTTCCAAAGAGCCACTGTGGGGTGTCTACTCCTTATGAGTGCTCCTACTGTGTGGCCTTTTCTTTATGGTCCAGCTGCGACATAACTTCAAGAAATGGCACTTTACACACAGGTCTGGAGTTTTGGTGTCTTTCTTTTGAAAGACAAGACGTCTGACTTCGTAGGTCCAGTGTTCAGCTTACTAGCTACCTGGGAGGAGCTGCGACTTCAATGACGTCTTCAAAGTTTTCACTACTTCCCAGTGCTGTCCCGAGAGCATTAGATGCAAGCTGTAAGAGCTGGGTGTCCTGTGAGCGTCCAGTCCCAGCACTTGGGGAGCAGAGGCAGGAGGGTCAGGGACAAAGGCATCCTCATATGAATTTAAGTTCAGCCTTCACTATGAAAGACCCGGTCTCAAAAACTAAAGCAAACAAAACAAAACAAAACAAAACAAAACAACAACAACACAGATGAACAAAACCCCAGGGGCTGTCTGGGGAGGTGGCCCAATTGGTGAAATGTCTGTTACTGAAGTACGAGAATCTGAATTCAGTCCTCAGCATCCACATTAGAAAATACCTAATGCAGGAGTGGATGCTGTAATCCCAGAGCTAGGGGCAGAGACAAGAGCATCCCCAGGGCTTGTAGGCACACTGTCCTGGGCGAATTAAAGAGCTCCAGGCTCATGGAGAGACCCTGTCTCAAAAACTGAAGTGAAGAGTGACTGAGAAAGATACTTGGCACTGACATCTGGTCTGTACACACACACACACACACACACACACACACACACACACACAGAGTCTCTCACACACACATACACTCACATACACATGCACACATACACACATACACACATATACACGCACAAACACACACACACTCACACACATACACACACATACACAGATTCACACACACAGACTCACACACACACAGACACACACACAGACACACACATATACACACATACACATGCACACATACACACATACACACATACACACACATACACACGCACACATATATACATATACACATACACACGTACACACACACAGACACACACAGACACTCACACACACAGACTCTCATATACACACAGACTCTCACACACACATACACACACACACATACACACACATATACCCACATATACACACACACACACATACACACGCACACATATATACATATACACATACACACGTACACACACACACACACACACACACACACACACACACACACACACTCCAAAGCTATAGGGCAGGTAAAAAACAAAAACCAAAACCAAAAAAAAAAAAAAAAACCAAGACAGTGCTTGGTCATTTCATCTTTGAGAGTTGCTTTCCATTTGCAGGAAGTCAGGGTGTAAGAACCCACCATTCCATTCCCGCTGCTCAAGACAGACATGGATTAAGAACAGGGACTCAGAAGTGAGAGTGTGTAGATTTCTGAGATGAAGGTTGGCACTTGGTACCCACCTACACTGTTCTCTGTGTGACGTCATGCTAACCCCTGGCTGCTCACTTGCCTCTCTGCCTAGGATGTCTGCAGTTGCCTTTCACTATGTCCTGTTTTTGAATATGAGATGTCCCTATAGGCCTTTATAGTGCATGCTTCGTCCTCGGCAGGTGGGGTGAACTTGAGGAGGTGGAGCTCAGGAAGGCTGGAGGAAGTAAGTCACTTGGGGGATGTGTTTGAAAGTGTATCTATCTGTGCTGCTACAGTGTTCAGTGTTCTGTGCTACAAGGTATATCGCAGCCCCAGTCCCTTTTTTTCTGTTTGCTTCCTGTGCATCACAAGGTAAAACCATTTCTGGGCCATCCAATCCTTTCTATCCAAGTGCAGGAGGCCAAGCACCCACAGTCTGAGGCTTCTGAAACTGTGAGCCGAAATGATTTTATTCCTTCTTTGGACTATTCTCACGAATGTGACTAATACAAGCTTTCTGGTGAACCCTCCTGGTTTGAAATTTGTTGCTCAGACATTAAATGGCTGCAGGGTTGTAACTGTCCCAGCATAAGCACCTCAAGAGGGAGGCAAAGGCTCTCCTCATTTTCTTGCTTTATCTATAATTTTACTAAAATGATTCAGGCCTGGAATTGAAAAGGACAGTTGAGGCCAGAGTCAGTCAGCATTAAAGCCTTAAAATTCTGAGAGGAACTGACACATCAAAGTCATCTTTCCTCAGGGACATCTTTTGTTCCTGAAAGTCAGGAAAATATCTACCTCCTGTAGAAGGGCAGAAGTTAGACCAGGCTGATATAAAATAAAATCCACCCTGAGCCATCATTCAGTATGTATGTGCCTCAGTTTCCCCAGTAGGTATGTGTTGGCTAATTTCTGTCAACCTGACAGAAGCTAGAGTCTGGGGAGATGGAACCTCAACTGAGAAGTTGCCTCGTCAGATTGGCCTGTAGGCAAGCCTTGATTGACAGTTGATGTGGGAGGGGCCAGTTCCCTAGGAGCAGTACCATCCCTGGACAAGTGGTTGTAAGAAAGCAGGCTGACTGAGCCATGAGATCAAGCCTGTAAGCAGCACTCCTTCATGCCTTGTGATTCAGTTCCTGCCTTCAGGTTCCTACCTTCAGTTCCTGCCACAATTCCCCTCATAATGGACTGTAAGCTGAAATAAATCCTTTCCTCCTCAAGTTGCTTTTGGTTGTGGTGTTTATCACGGTAACAGAAAATGGACTAGGACAACATGTATGTGTGTGTGTGTCTGTGTGTGTGTGTGTGTGTGTGAAAAGTTGTTGGTGTAGAATAGAACTATTTTCTTATTGGAACTAAGTTTTACTGGAAGCGGGCCATAAAAAAATTTAAAAATTTAAAAATTGACCTAAAAACATTCAGTCATTAGAACTAGGAAGTAGAAGTGACTACCATATTCACAACCCTAATACCTCCCTCCACTGCAACCAAAGGAAATGCCAGCTGTAGCCATACAGATCCGAGAGTCTTTTCTCCCAGTGGAGAAACAAGGGGGCATGTGTGCTTTAGAATGGGGACTCAGAATTCAGACTCCCAAGGTGACACCTTTGCAGATGTGCAGCATGCCGTTTCTCACCACCGGGGACATGCTGGGTGAGAATGCCATCCTGACACAAATGCCTTTGACAGTGAAGGCAGAGGATGAAGTGTGCATACCTTGGAACAAGTTAGGGCTGGACACTGCCAGCTGCATTCTGTGAACTGTGTGATGTTGGGAGAGTTAGGAGGAGTTTAGGAAGAGTTTTTCCTCTTCTGTGAAACTGAGTGACTGATAGAAGTCTTATGTAGAATTATGGGAGGTCTTGTTAACTGGTCATGTCTGGCACACAGGAAGCTTGGCATGCAGCAAACATTCGTCGGTAACATGTAGTTACTCTCTCTCTCTCTCTTATTACTTCATATATTTTCATGCTTTCGTGCACAGTCATCGAACACTTGGTTCTAACATGAATGCCTTATGTGAGGCTTTAACATCCTTTTAGAGAAAACTGCTTCCGTACTGAAAAATGCCACAGACTCAGATAAGTTCCTGAGGAAGAATGTGAATGACAAGCTGCTGAGGTCACACTTCCCATAGGACTGGGGATTAGCTGAGTGTAGACAGGTCACATGATCAGTGCACTCCGTACCTGACATCTGGCTGCTCTTGCTGGGTAGAGTAACTGTGTTGATTGAGGGCACAGGTAAGGTGCTTCCTGCTGCAACAGCAGGTTCATGAATGTGCCTTTAATGATGTGTGTGAGGTCAGCATTCTTCGCCGGGATTACAAGTCAGTGGAAACTATGACTTGGTTCGCAGATAAAGCATCTGCTCTATATACAGCCGCCAGGACTGTCTTTAATTTGCAAGTAAGTCAGCTGAGCTCAGTGACACATAGAAAGACAAACTTACATGAAACAGTCAGGAAGGAAGAGACTTTGAGTCATGCACAAGGCACAAGCCAACAATCACAGGTACTCAAGAGTCTGAAGTAGAAAGATCAAAAGTTCAAGGCCCGCCTGGGTTACAGAATGAGTTTAAAGCCAATCTGGGCTACAGAATGAGTTTAAGGCCAGCCAGGGCTCTTTAGAGGCCCCGTGCCAAAAGTATCATGAGGGTTGGGGTTGTAGCTCATTTTTAAACCACTCAAACCTCATGAAGGAGGTTTTAGGCTCAATACAGGTGCTGCGGGACAGCAAGAATGGGGAGAGACTGAGGAAGAGGGAGAATGGATGGGAAGGGGGGAAGAGAGAAGGGGAGGGGAGACTGTGAATGTCAAAGTCTTAGGGTCCTCCGCTCCACTCTACAGTTTTCTAATGGTGCCATGCATCTTCTGAAGACTCACGGGAGAATAGACTCAAGTGCTAGCTCCTTGGTGTAGTTCTTGTCTGAAATTCCTGGTCTTTGCTGTTTCCCCCATGTCCCAGTCACACCCCACCTGCCGTACCTTAAATTTCTTTTCTCCTGTTTGGTCCTTTCCTTAGACGGATGCTCAGCCAATCAAGTGAGCCAGAGCAGCTCATCTCAGAGTTACCTGGCTGTGCAGAACGTGCCATCCTACATGGCATCCCATGTGAATAGCACCTCCAGGCACTGGCTTCCGAGACAGTGCCTCGGGGAGGCACACATTGCATGTAAACACAAGTGACATGCCCTGAGAAGCCCTGTAGCAATTAAACACTTCTTAATTCTTTTATCTGGTGTTTTGCCAAGTCAGTTTGTACTGCAGTGTCCCCACCCTCCTTTTGTCTTGGAGGAAATTGTATTCGCAACTCGTGGAAAAGTATACCCCAAGCAGCCTATCGAGAAACTTATGGAGAATGGAAGGCCCTTTGCTCTATTGCCTTTGGGCCACGGGAACACTAACCATAAGTTTTCACATGGTCCACTTTTTAGCTGCTGGTCAGTCCTCTTAAAGGTGTCTGCTACAGTTTGCCTTCCATGCTAAGGCAAAAGGAGAGAGGACCAGCTACTCTTGCCTGTTGGTGCTGTGGTAATTGCTCCTTTTCTGAATTCCCCGAACCTTGAAAGAGTTTCTGATATTTAGTTACTCTGATCCTTAAATCCAGAAATAGTCAGGTCAGATGGGAATCAAATGTCATCTTGGATCTCCCCACTGTGTTACCTTCAGGAAGTCACTTGCTGTTCATCTAGAAAGTACTGGCCATGGACATGAGCCTTATCCTCTGGCCTGTGGTCTTGACCTGTGATGTGAAATGGTCGGAGTCGATGACTGGGTTCCTGCTTGAAAATTCTGTGGATGCTCGAGCACCTTCACTGGAGGCACAGCTGCCTCTTTGCACACCCAGTAGGGCATGGTTGCTAAGCAGTTGTCACTGGAGAAAAAGAGATGAGCTTGCTGCAATCACAACTTCACAGAGTGCGATTTGTATTCCACAGCTTATATACCCTATGCCAGCTTCTTATTTTATAGACAAAGAGCATAGAACATACCATTGAAAAATATGTTGAGCAGGTTATACGAGACAGTTTGAAGAGAGACGTGCTCCATCCCTCCATCCCACCCCTTCTTCCCATCCACTCCCTCATCTCTTCTTTATTTCCTTTTTGCTTCTCTCAGAAGAGGTCTATCTTAGCTATTAAGTCTTTCCAGACCATTCTTTCTATTTCGATGCTGCAAAATAAACACTCATTGCTTTTTGGCTGTGTCACACACCTTGGCATTGTGATTGGAAAAATGTTGGGCATGGAAAGGCTTTTCTATATTAAGGAGAAGCAGGGGATGCAAACCAGCCAGATGCTAAGCAGCATCTTGGCTTTTGGAAAGGAGCCCACAGCAGGGGTTGGGGAGAGAGATCGGTACAATGCACTGGTATCCTTAAAGTCAGAACTTGTTCTCTATTCATAGAAGAGTACTCCACAGGCATTGTGTTGTGTGGCATGCAGTGGCTCTAGGGTAGAACCCAGCTTCGCTTAGGAAGCTTCAGGTTGGACCCCGTTCTACCCTGTCCTGCCATTCTTTGATATTCATTCATCATTCTTGGCTCCTGTTGCCCTTTCAGCTTGCAAGGGTAGGACCTCGCAGTGTAGAAAACTTGGGTGGGTGACCTAATTTCATTTCTGGTGCTAAGTTAAAATACCCCAACAAAAGCAACGTAGGGGAGAAAAGTGTTATTTTAGCTCATGATTCCATGTTATAGTCCATTATTGCAGGGAAATCAAGGCAGCAACTACTTAAGACAGCTGGTCGCATCCTTGCCCAGCCAAGGGCAGAGAGAAATGAATGGAAGCATGCCTACTGCTCAGCTAGCCTTTTCCTCCCTTATACTCTTCAGGATTCCCTTGCCTAGGGAATGGTGTTGCCCACAATGGGCTGAGTCTTTCTACATCAATTAACCATCAAGACGTTCTCCCATAGACGTATCTATTGGCTAACCTCATCCAGATAATTCCTTATTAAGACCCTCTTCCAAGGTAGTTTCAGAGTGTGTCGAGTTGACAATTAAGAGTAACCAGCACAGTAGGCTTCTAAATTGCTGCTTTACTTGGATCGTGTTGCCAAACCAAACATTTTGAATTTTGACTCTATTCATTACAAGAAGCAATCCAATCCAAACAGTAAATAGCTCCAGAGTCCCACAACCAAGACACTGAGGTAGACACGGAGATTTTCATCTAGCCCAGCCACCCCTGCATTTGTTTCACTGCAGCAGTCATATATCATATCATTTAAAAGGCATCTTAATCCAGATATGGTGGGTACAACACCTGCAATCTCAGCACCTAGCAGGTAGAGGCAGGAGGATCAGGAGTTCAAAGTCATCTTTGACTACATCGTGAACTCAGGACTAGCCTGGGCAAATCGAGACACATCATAAAAAATAAGGAAATTTAGAAAAAGAAAAATTATTTTATCAAAAAAAAATACACTAGAGGGGCTGGAGAGATGTCCCAGCAGTTAAAAGCACTTGCTCTTCCAGAGGACCCATGTTTGGTTTCCAGTACCCAGACTGGGCCACTCACAAGCATCTGTAACTCCGGGTCCAGGGAATCTGAGACCTTTACCCTCTGCAGGCACCCGCATGCATGTGCACATACCCACACGTGGACTGATACACCCACCCATAATTAAATACTTTTAAAAATATCTTTAAAATTACAGTACAAATTAAATAAAAACAACTCATCCTGTGGAAGCTCTCGGTGACAGTGGGACAAACATGCTGAGTCAGGACACTCAGTATGGATATTTTCTCCCACATAAGACTCTCTCCTTAGGCTCTCCGGGGTCAAGTATTTGGGCAGATGAAGTCATTTTCTAGGCCCCGGCTTTCCCCATCTGGAATAAGCAAACACGTGCTGTGTTCCTTGTGTACCCCATCTTATCTGCCCAGTTGCCCACCATTCACCCATTTCATACTGGGAAGAAAGGTGGTGGGACTTTGACCTAGATAGTCAGCCACTGTAGTCCCTCGTTCAAGTACTAAGCTAATGTCACCCCTGCGAGTTGGAAGAACTGAACTGAACAGCCTCAGGGATGCCTGGCAGGACCACATCCGTGTTTCTCAGGAACACAGTTGTCAATAGGAGTTCGTAGGCTTTTATCTCTTTTCCATCTTTCCATTGTGGTATTTGATGATGATGATGATGATGGTGGTGGTGGTGGTGGTGGTGATGGTGATGATGGTGGTGGTGGTGGTGTTGATGATGGTGGTGGTGGTGGTGGTGGTGATGATGGTGGTGGTGGTGGTGGTGATGATGGTGGTGGTGGTGATGGTGATGATGGTGGTGGTGGTGTGTGTGTGTGTGTGTGTGTGTGTGTGTGTGTACCTGTGTGTTTACATACTCCAGTGAATGAAGCAGAGCATCAGGGAAAGTGTGACACAAGCATCCTCAAACAAGCTATTGACAGAATGCTAGAACTACTTGGGAAATTGAGGCAGACAGACACCAAACGAGGGCTTAGAGGTGCTCTTGGATCGGCTACCACAGCTCATTCGCACTCCCTTCTGTCGGAATCTTCCCTCATTCTTTGCCTGGGCGGTCTGTCGCTCTGTTCGAGGAGGAGGAGCAGGAGTAACTCTGCCCCCAGAGCACACAGCTGTAGGTGGCACTGGAGGGTATGGTTTTCCACCCAGCAGGCGAGGTTCTGAAGACCTTCCCTGAGATACAGCTCCCCTGCTCCTATTACCCGCTGAATGTGTTCTCTTGGGATCAAAGAGGCACAGATGCCAACACCCACGGACACTCAGGCACCCCTACACCGTTCTTTAAATGTAGATCATACTTGTTAGTATTTTTCAGAGAACAATGACAAGAAAAAGTCTCTGACGACTCTGTTCTGAGGAATCATACCCCTAAGTGTCTGCGATGGGAATTTGGGTGAGTCAACAGATGGAAGTCACGGGGGACAGAGCAGCTCTGGGAGAGGTCTGAGGTGCTGCCAGCTAGATACACGTGCCTGCCTCACATCAAGACACTGGTAGATTGGGAAGGCCCCAGAAAATGGCTCTCCACCCTCACTGAGCACCAGGCTCTCCCTTTCTGCCCTTTTGCTGTCTACCAAGCTGGACTTACATAATTGACCCAGAGTGGTGTCTAGGTACGGGATTTAAAAAACTTTTCAGGAGACGGGTATGAGACTCTAGAATCTACCAACAGCTAGAGAAATTTCGGTGGTGACAACGTCACACCTTTACATTGAATGGTGCTTCTTGTGTAATTTTTTTTTTAATGGCGGGCTACCATAACAATCTATGAGAACCAGCAGGGCAGGCAACATCATGATTGTCCTGGAAGAGGCAGACCCAGTTGCCCAAGATGACACAGCATTACCTTTCATTAGCAGCACCCTGCCAGACGCCATTCATCCATCCACTTGTCTGTTCAGGGTGTGTAGTTATTGGGAGTGATGAAGCTTAAACCCAGGGCCCCATGACATGCTCTTGAGCTACAGCCGGAGCCCTTGTGAAAGGGGTCGTCTCCTACCCCTCAGAGTAGTCCACAGTGAGACAACCGTAGCCTCCGTCACTGCCTCTTCTGCCTCTGCCCCCACCCCTGGTCCTCACACAGCCTCCCTGTGGGCCAGCATCTGCGCCACCTCCCGCATGCTCTCCTACAGCACAGT
This sequence comes from Rattus norvegicus, assembly GCF_021556685.1. Taxonomy (NCBI): domain Eukaryota; kingdom Metazoa; phylum Chordata; class Mammalia; order Rodentia; family Muridae; genus Rattus; species Rattus norvegicus. The sequence continues at coordinate 161,580,032 of NC_141537.1, read as the reverse complement.
TAGCGAACGGCACTGATGGGCAGCCTGGCAGCCCACATCATGTTAACTCCAGTGCTCTGACAACAGTCTCAGACTCCCAGCTCTCAGGTGAAGCCCCTTTCCCTGCTGATACGCTAGAAATTCCATCACCTCGACAGTTCCAGGGGAGTCCCATCTACAATGAAACAGCCCCGCCACTGTGTCCTGTCTTCCCCCATCACGAGCTTGGATCCACCTTGAGAGTGTCCCTCATCCCTGTGTCCACTACCCACCTCTCCAGAAGCCCCATAGATCATCCCAGTCCTTCATGTGAGGCTACTGTGTACAGTTGGAGTCACTGGAACCGGGAGTTCCCCGTTTGAGGTGAATCCCACCAGGGATACCCAGAAGCCATGCTCACCCCCCCACACCTCCACCCCCAGCTGGGCACCAATTATGGGTTCCACCTCTCTCCCCCCGACTCCAACCAAGGGCTATCTTCCTCTCTTTTTTCTCCTCCAAACCTCTTTTCCCTTGGCCAGACTAGGCAGTGTCCTGGAGAAGCTCCCAGCTGCTGCAGGCTTCTGCTTGGGGCTCCTGCAGCAGATCCTGGGATGCTCAGGAGGAGGGCGGAGGTGGAGTTTGCTCTTTGGCAATGCAGGTGGGCCTTGCAGTACCTCTGCTGCACAGGGCAGAGGACCAAGACTGCGGCGACCATCCCCTCCCTGTACCTGTGAAACGCAGCTTTGTTCCCAAGCAGAAGCCACTGTCAGCAGATTCCTGCACCGGGGCTTGCGCACTGTGGGTTGGCACAGAGGACAGTGGTGTCCTCAGTGACTTCTGATCCCCAGTTCCAGCTTTCAGGAAAAGCTCACTCGGTTAGCAGTGCCGCCCTGACTCTTGTGTCTCTCCTCTTACACAACAGTCCCCTGTGTAGCTGTGACTTCTGCTGGGTAGGAAGATTTGGAGAGAGGGGAGAGGAGGAGGGAAAAAGGCTAACTCTCCTTTCCTGAGCGAAGGAAGAGGCAGACAGGCAGGCAGAGTGGTTCCTGAAGATGCCTGAGGGACAGAAAAGCTGGCTTGGTAACTCTTTACCTATCAGAGTGACCCGGAGACCTTCATAGCAAGCCCCTCCTAGCCCATCACCCACAAGGGTGAGCCCCGGGCAGGCAGGCTGGCACTTCTGGACTCACCCCAATAGTGGTTCTGTTATTAATGAGCTTGAGTCAGTCTGTGCCTCTTTCTAAGACCATTAGTGGCTATCGAAGGTCCAGGCTGGTCAGTCTGTGGGAGAGATAGATTTCATCCATGCCACAGGTGCCTGGAGGGATCTGATCCATACTCTCTGCTTTACTTTGGTATACAGTTGAGAAAAAGAATTGAGGAGCTGAGAGATGGCTTAAGTGTACCAAGCCTCCACGGCTGCCTACGGACAGCTGATACGTAACAGAGGTGGGTCTTGGAGTCCAAATGGCTCATTCACACATTCTCTTGACTAAGAGGTAATGCACCAGCTTAGACTTCGAAGAAATGACCCTACCTAGGTGCTGTGTGAGGCATAGTGGAAATTGCACAAGTCCCTGAATCTGCTGGCTTAGTTCTGTCCTGGCCTCTCCCTTGGTGACATTGGGACCTTGGGTGATTTCCTATGCCTTTTAATCTCTTTTGAACTTAAAAATGGGGGAACTATAAGGCTCGGTGGTAGATTGTGTGCTGGGTGAACCACTGGGTTCCATTTCCAGCTTTACTACATCTCTCCAAAATAAATAAAACAAGAGACCTTCTTCTTGCCGTATTTCATACTGAAGGGCGGGGTGTTCTGATGCAGATGAGTAGGGTTACCACATAATCTGGGCTCCGCAGTAGAAAGGCTTCTCAATACAATATAGTACTCTCCATCCCAAAGCTTCATTCTGAATCTGGTGTGGTTTTAAAATGATAAAATGCTCCCACAGTGGCAGTTTGAAGTTGCTTGTGGTCACTCTGACCCCTGGGGCACTGCTATGTCAGGGAGCTGTTGGCTGCTTCTGACAATGGCTTTGTTCTCTCTCTCTCTCTCTCTCTCTCTCTCTCTCTCTCTCTCTCTCTCTCTCTCTCTCTCTCTCTCATTGTGTGTGCATATGTGGAGGCCAGCAGACAACCCCATGCCATTCCTTTGGGAGGTTGTCCATTTTGTTTTTTGAGATAAGATTTCTCATTGGCCTGGAGCTTGCCAAGTAGTCTAGACAGCTAGGCCAGTGAGGCCAGCCATCTCCTGTATCTCGTCTCTGTTTTCTCAGGACTGGGATTATAAGCCCACATCATTAGGCTTGGCCTTATTTTCCAAATACGAGTTCTGAGGGTTGACTTCAGGTCTTCACACTCGCAAGTCACTTCACTGACTGAGCTCTCTTCTCAGCCTTGAAACCCTTTCTTTTTTTTTTTCTTCTTTTCTTTTTTTCAGAGCTGGGGACTGAGCCCAGGGCCTTGCGCTTGCTAGGCAAGTGCTCTACCACTGAGCTAAATCCCCAACCCCTTGAAACCCTTTCAAAACAAACCAACAGGAGGACATAAAAAAAATCTCATCTGTAATGATGACTCTGCAGGAAAGGCAGCTCCTAGACTGGGCAATGTATCTGTCAGCTTATGCTGTGTAACTCATACATCCAAGCTAAAGGCTTTAAAACAGCAACTGTTGATTTTCAGTTCCCTTTGGGAGTAAGACAGCAATGAGAAAGGCTAGAGGTCTGTGGATGTGGTAGCTGTGTGTGGCCAGCTTTGGAGAGAGGTGGTTGGGTGGTCCAGGGGTCAGGAGGTGAATTTTACCACCAACACTGGTGAAAATAGCAAGCAATCTGACTGTGGGGGTGATTTTGAGGTTGTTTACAAATTTATTGTGGATGATGTATTCGTGGATTGGCTGAGCTGGGGCCTCCTTTCTTGTCACACTCCCCTGGCACCAGCAGACGGGACTGTTACAGTAACCCAGGGATACAGTTCCAGGCTTGCACTTGCCAGGGCCCATGGATGGAAAGGCCATTGTGTGGGCTCTGCAGCCTGGAATGGAAAAAAACCTTTGGGGTACTGCTCTGCTGAGTTGAAGACACTTTCTCCAAGAGTTCTCTAGAGTGGACAGCATTCATGATAGTCTGAAAAATAGGCATGGGGCATGCAGGGGGAGGGAGGGGAGCTTCTCATCATTTGACAGAAACCATGGATATATAGTCTTCACTTCATTTCCTTGGGTCAAGCTAAAATTCTCTTGGCCAGTACCAGAAGACCTTTCTCAGGTGACTTGGATCCCTCTCTCTCTCTCTCTCTCTCTCTCTCTCTCTCTCTCTCTCTCTCTCTCCCTCTCTCTCTCCCTCCCTCCCTCCCTCCCTCCCTCTCTCTCTCTCCTTCACTTCATTTCCTTGTGTCAGGTTAAAATTCTCTTGGCCAGTCCCAGAAGACGTCTCTCAGATGACTTGGATCTTTCTCTCTGTCTCTCTCTGTCTCTGTCTGTCTCTGTCTGTCTGTCTCTGTCTGTCTGTCTGTCTCTGCCTCTCTGTCTCTCTGTCTCTGTCTCTCTCTCTCTCTGTGTGTGTGTGTGTGTGTGTGTGTGTGTGTGTGTGTGTGTGTGTGTGTGTAAAGCAGTATCTCTTTCCTGGAACATCCTTCATAAAATATTCATGGTGGTCAGGAAGTCCTCGAAGGGAGAGGCTTGGCAAGTAGGTTTATTCAGAAACAAAGAGAAAGGTTGATCTGCCTGTCTGCATTCCTCTTGGCTTTGTCTCCTGTAGTTGATAGTTGGGAAACAGTAGACTGCACTGGAGGTTACCAGAGACTGAGACTGGAAGAGCTGTGTTGATCTGTGTCAGTATGTAAAATGTATGTGTGTGTGTGTGTGTGTGTGTGTGTGTGTGTGTGTGTAGTATATAGACATAAACTATAAATTATGCATGTAAACTATATATATAATTGACATATGTAAGTAATTGTAGCTATTCTGCTAGGAATGTGGTGATGGCTCTTCTGGCCTTTAATTTGCGTTTCTTTGACGCAGTGAGCACCCTCCTGTGTTGATTGGCACTCTGTGTAGTCCCTCCAGTGATATATTCTTTTTCTCAATTCTTAAATGTTTTGTTTAAACTACTGAGTTTATCTAGTTCTTCAGATAGTCTGGAAATGAATATTTTATCAACCATGTGGTTTGCAAATATTTTCTTACAGTCAGTGGCTTTTGTTTTCAACTCCTTAAGAGGATTAGATAATTGGATAATTTTAAATATCGATGAAGTCAAATTCATCAACATACTCTTGAGGAATTGTGATTCTTTTTGAAATAATTTTTAAAGGGATTCGTGTACTTATTTAATCTTACTCACTGATTTATAGTGAGGCAGGGACTTACTATATACCCCCAATTGGACTGGATTCACTGTGTAGACCAGGTTGGCCTCGGACGGACATGTAGAGATCCGCCTCCTTCTGCCTCCTGAGTACTGGGGCTAAAGGTATGTGCCACCCCGGTCAGTCCATATCTTTGATGTGATGTTCAGGAACTCTTCATACAGCTGTCCTCATGCGTTTCTCCTGTAGTCTAAGAGTTTCATGGTTTAAATATTGTGATTGAAATCTATGCACTGCTTGAACTTGTCTTTATGCATGTGAGAAGCATACGTGAAAATCCACCTTTAACGCAATGGTTACTTACCCATTCTGCCTACACCATCTAAACCGTTCTCCACCATTCAACTGTTCATCTAAAACCCTTGAAAATCCGTTGTCCATACTTGTATGGAGCTATTTTCCCCTTTCTTTTTCCTTATCCCTCCTTCTCCCAACCCCCACTAAGTACTCCTGCTTGGAGTATGTAGCGCACGCTGGTTTTCAGCTCATAGTAACCCTTCTTCCTCAGCCTCCTGAGAGCCGGGAGTATAGGTTTGGGCTACCATATCCAGTGTTATGGGGCTATTTCTATGGATTCTGTCTAGGTCTGTTCATCCACATGCTGGAGTCTCCTCTGCACATCCCACTCGATTCGGATGAGACAATTAAGGTGGCTCAGTGGGTAAGGGTAGCCCTCAGCAGTACAGCCTTGCATTCCAAGTCATCATACAAAGAGCTCCCATTCCTTCAGGACGCCTACTGTCTTCTGAGCACATCTGTAGACGGTGATGGCCTTTGTGTCTTTTTTCAGATGTAGGGAAGATCTCCTTGTTTCTTAAGTTGCATGTGACCAGCCTATATAGCCAACTACCAAAGCTTGGTGACCTCAGCAACAGAGTTTAATATTCTAACCCTTCTAGACGCTGGAAGTCTGAGTTAGTTCACTCACTGTAACAAATATCTGGGACCACGATGAACTTACGAAGTAAAAAGTTTCACTCTGGTTCACTCAAAAGTTCTAGTCTGATTCCTTGACCATGCTGCTTAGAGCCTGGGGTAAGACAGCATCTTTGTGTGTGTGTGTGTGTGTGTGTGTGTGTGTGTGTGTGTGTGTGTGTGTTTGCGAAAACTACTCACCTCATTTTCAGGATGAAAAGGAGAGTGCAAATGGGACTGCTGTCTCAGTGTCCCTATCAAGAGCAAGCACTCAAGGATCTAAGGGCATCCTGCTAGACCCCAGTCCCCGAAGGTCCCATAGCCAGTGAGTGCTTCCTTACCATCTGAGCGTTCAGTACATAGGTATTTGGTTACAGTAACGGAAAGGTAACTGATCCGCATTGCTTCGCTGTCTCGATCTGGTGCTGTGGTGCTAAGTGCAGATGGCTATGAGTAAGCGCACACCAGCCAAGAGTACTGTGGGGAGAGTCAGAGAAGGGAGGAATGGGAGGGATAATCTAGAAGGTGGTGTCTCAGCCAAGACCTGGCGAGGGGTTGGGCCAGTGAGCCCTGTGGATATTTCGGGAGGTCACACACAGCAGTGCGACAACCCTGAGGTAGGAGGATGACGTGGTGTAACTGAGGGTGAGATTAGAGGAGCCTTCTCTGTGGAGCGAGGTGGGTGAGGTGGGGAGCCGAAAGGAGTGAAGTCAGCGTGGGAAAGCGGTGTGAGAACACGGAGGCTCTTGTGGGTTAGCCTCTGGTCTCTGAGTCACAGAGTGCCAGCTCTTGACTTTGTGGCCGCAGCCACGTGCCTGGAGCTTGTTTTGTTTTTGTTTTTTTTTCTTAATTTTCTATTTGCCCCTACTTAATGTTTTGTTTACATTGGCGTTTATGCCATTATCACGATCAAGTATTATTTTCTGCGTTGCCGAGCAGCGCATTATGATAATGTTTGTTTAATCTCTTGTAAACACTTTGTTAATAATCGCCTCATTTTCTTCACCTGATTAATTTTCTGTGTTCACATTTATAGTGCTCTCCGAGCTCTCTGACACAGTTGGAAAATCCTTCTATATTGCTTTCCGTGCGGGCTCTCTATTGGTCCTCTGCCACGTGGGTTTTCCATTCCGAAACCTTCCACTCTCCCCATCTGACTCGCCTGCTTCCTCTCTGCTCCAGCACGGCTGTTACTCTGAGAGTTTATTTTCCTTTCCCTATCTTGGGCTTCTGATTTACTGGAATCTGTCCTAAGTCTTAGTTCAGATAGGGTGGATCTTAGATTCATCCTCTAAGAAATGAACGAATGTCCAGGTTTTTCTTCATGAATCAACTTATTAATTCATTTAAAATTCCAATACCCACGCTTTCTCCTCCCCCTCCCATAGCTCCTACCCCCATTCTCCCTCTCTCCTCTGAGAAGGGGGAGTCTTTTCTGGGTGTTACCCAACCCTGGCACCTCGAGTCTTTGCAGGACTAGGCACATCTGCTCCCACTGAGGCCAGACAAAGCAGCCCAGTCAGGGAGACAGGATCCAGAGATAGGCAACAAATTCAGGGACAGCCCAGGTTCCAGTTGTTGGGGTCTTGCGTGAAGATCGAGTTTCATATCTACATATGAGCTGGGGGCTAAGTCCAGTCCATCTAGCTCTTTGGTTGATGGTTCAGTCTCTGGGAACCTGGTCCAGGTTAATAGACTCCGTTGATCTTCCTCTGGACTCCCTGTCCTCTCTGGGTCCCTTAATCCTTTTCCAACTCTTCCACAAGACTCCCCGAGCTCCATCTGATGTTTGGCTGTGGGTCTCAGGTATTTCCATCAGCTGCTAGATGGAGCCTCTCAGAAGACAGTTATGCCACACTCCTGTCTGACAGCATAACAGTATCATCAATAGTGTCAGGGATTGGTTCCTGCCCATGAGATGGGTCTCAATTTGGGCCAGTCATTGGTTGGCCATTCCCTCCACCTTTGTCCATCTGTCCCTGCACATCTTGTTGGCAGGAAATGCTTTGGTTGAAGGTTTGGTGGGTGGGTTGCTGCATGTCCAGTTTTAAACTTGGCACGCCCAGTGCCTTTACACCATTCTCAATCTTCTTTTGTGACTGGATGGATAGGAAACTTCAGGACGGATGCCACTGTTCCTTAGAATCTTGAAGGCACCGTACTCTGTTTCCTAACCCCCAATCTTGCCATGAGAGAAGCCGAGGCTTTTCCTGACTGCCTTCCATGGGAACTTGCTGCTTTATGGAAGTGTTAGGATGTCCTTGTCCCGGCTCTGCTGTGGTCATGGCTCTGTGCCTTGGTGTGGATGTTCTGGACAAAGTGGAGGATGCTCATTGAATCTGAACTTCAGATAAACTGTGAGTAATGTCTGCAATAGTTAGGACAGGATCATGCTAAAAGACACTGGTCTGTTCTTCTGAAACTCACATTTTGATGGATGTTCTTTTCTCTTCTTTTCTTCTCTCTTGATTTTGTTAAGTCGGGCAATCCTGCAAGTTGACATTGTGTCTTTGGGGTTTGTGAAATTGTCATATATCTTTCCTGTCTCTCTAAACCAGTGTTTCTCAAACTTCCCAATGCTACTGCCCTTGACAGTTCCTTATGTTGTGGTGACCCCCCCACCACAAAATTATTTCATTGCTACTTCATAAGTTTGTAACTCTGCTACTGTTAGGAGTAATATTTTAAATGTCTGATATGCAGGATATCTGATTCGAGACCCTTACTGAAAGGGTTGTTCAACACCCAAAGGTGGCTCGACCCACATGTTGAGCACGGCTGCTCTAAAAGGAAATGAAAATAATAGTTCACGCTTAAAGAGACAAGTTACCTCAGGAAGCCTCATAACCAACACTAACCAGCCTGGCCCTCACACTCCCCCATCCCCTTCACCTCAGCTGCTCCTTCCAGACCTACTGGGGTTCTCCCTGTGACTCACTGGTATTGCTTTCGAAGTTTCGTCTTCTAAGTCTTAGAACAATTCACCTCCTACCACGGAAGACCGTCCGCCATGTCTGTGCACAACAGAATCGAGCACATTGGATAACTTCTCCACCCACTGCAGGATGCATGCCACAGTTTTTATTATCTCTGCATTCATTCTTATTTATTGTGACTATGTAAATAGCTTTCCTCACGGATGCCTTACTAGAAGGCTGGGATAGAGTCATCTTTCTTATATGACTTATTTTTCTCTGGAACTACTAAGGGTCTTCCCCCCTATATTCTACATATTTTCTATATACTTGTCATTATTTGGTCACCGAGAGAACGGGGTTCAGTAAGCTTTGTACCAGCAGTGGAAATCTCCCATTGGGTGCAGCAAACATCCTGTCAGCAGTGTAAATCTCCCATTGGGTGCAGCAAACATCCTGTCAGCAGTGTAAATCTCCCATTGGGTGCAGCAAACATCCTGTCAGCAGTGTAAATCTTCTAGTATGGGTGGCTGCACTGGGCTGAACTTAACCTTCATCTTGACTTGGCTCCCTATCCTCCTGTTAAGTGTGGTCTCTGCCTCTGGCAAGACTCCTCTTCTGAGACCCCTTCAAAGCCTCCCCTCTCCTCTCTGAGGCTAGGAGAATCCTTATTTGTATGAGTAGCATTTTAGGTGGAAAATCACCTCCCTTGTTTCTAGTTTTGTTTTGTTTTTTTTTGTATGATTTTGTTTTGAAGCAACCTATTCTTTCTCATAGACAAAAAAAAATCTCCATTATTTATTGGAGAACATTACTTTTAGTAAAAAAAAAATTGAGATGTATGTGTGTGTGTGTTTGTATGTGTATGTGTGCCTGCCTGTGTGTGTGCTTGTATGTGTGTGCCTGTGTGTATGTGTGTGTGTGTGTGTGTGTGTGTGTGTGTGAGAGAGAGAGAGAGAGAGAGAGAGAGAGAGAGAGAGAGAGAGAGAGAACAGATATGTGCTAAGGTCAGAGGACACTTGAATGAATCAGTTCGTTTCTTTCAACCATGGATTTCAGTGATCAAACTCAGGCTATCAGCGAGTGCTTTTCAATCTGCCACTGTGAGCTCTAGACCAAACAGTTTTCAATGTGTCTTGGTGGGCGATTGATGTAGGAATTATACTGAATCTGCTGACCTGTGAGGGTTGTGAGGGGAGCATGGGACTGAGTTCATGATGTGTAACTCAGTTTCCATCTTGAGAAGGCTGCATCCAGGCACTGGAGATACCTGGTTAGGGAACGCTTAGCTGCTCTAGAAGCTTCGGTCAGGTATGAAGAAACCACTTCTTGCTGCCTGTGCACAGCTGGAACTGGGCAGTTCTGGAATCAAAGTGCAGGATGAGAGACAGTTTAGACAAACTGGAGAGTAGAGGTCTGGTAGTGGGTCCATATGAGTACCAGAAGAGGTGACTCTTAAAGAGTCATTTGTTTGTTTATTTATTTATAGTTTAGTTTATTTATTTAATGTGCATCTGTGTTTTTATGTCTGTGGGAGGGAGTTGGAGTCCAAGGAACTGGAGTTGCAGACCGTTGTGAGCCGCCACATGGGTGCTGGAAATTGGACCCAGGTCCTCTGCAAGAGCAAAAGTGCTCTTAACAGCCGAACCATCTCTCCAGCCTCAAGAAGCCAATTTCTAATTTGCATGGTGACGTCTCCCCTGCTTCTGTCCTCATGTCGCTCACTGAACTTCCCCTGCTCTCCTTCTTCCTTTGCAGGGCTGTGCTGCTCGTGGTCACTCTGGAAAACCTGTGCATCCAAAGACCTTTAACTTCTCTGGAGGATGAGACCCCACGCCTCCTCACTGAATAACTCAGCCTGGCAGCCCCTGGCGGCCTTCCGCAAGCACTGACTGGGAAGGAAAAGGCTGAGACGGGGGATTCTGGATGTTGCGGTGGGGCCATAGGAAGGCGGGGAGAGCTGCTGGCCTGATCGAAGGAGAAAGGGTGTTAGGATGATGTGGGATCATGTGTGCTGCAGAGCCGCCCAGGCAGGCACTCGCTGGCTGGGGAAGAGTAACTAATAAATAAATGACAGTCTCAGAGGTCTTGCCTTCTGCTGTGTGACAACTGCAACAGCTAAGCCCAGCCAGCACTCATGTCATAGGCCTTGATGAGGGCAGGAGATGCTGAAGTGTTTAGTCGGCTTCCCAGCATTTGCCACCCCAGGTGCTGGCCACCCGTGGGCCACCAGGGAAGGCCTCCTTCAGCTTCTGCAGGTTCAGCCTCAGGGAGGGGATGTTTCCTGAGGAGACCAGAGACAGAGCCCGTTGCCTAGCATGATCTGTCTCTTGAGTCTACAGCACAGAGCATGTGTCAAGGTCAGAATTGTCTTTCAAGTGGTTTCCCGGGGCCTCCCGAGAGCACACACAGGCCTCTCTGGGTAGCGAGACTGGTCTCTGCTTCCCTTATTTGGAACAGGCTTTCTCATGTAGCCCAGGCTGCCCTCCTGCTCTCTGTAGAGGCAAAGATGAAGTTGAACTCTTGATTTTCCTGTCTTGGCCTCTTCAGTGCTGAGATGACAGCACCCGCATGTGTGTGCACGCATGCGCGCATGTGTGTTTGTGTGTACGCGCCATCATGCAAGTGCTTCTAGTGACTCTTGTTGCTGTCCTTGAAACCTGTAGTCGATTGCTTTCCCTCATGAAAAGTAACAGTGATGTCCCCCAACGAACACTCCCATCCAATTCTGGGGTTTCTGGAGAGGGCCATCCTCACCAATATCCACACACCCAAGTATTCATCCCTGTTGAGCTAAATTTAATTCCTAATTAGGTGGTGAGCGGGGAGGGGTGTGTGCACATGGGAGCCTTCCATAATGTTAAAATCCTTCTAGATTCTTTTTTCATGGCCGGGCTTGTCACCCTACTCTATGGACTGAACCACAGCCTATCTGTTGTTCAGCAGGACACCCAGTATGGAAGGACCATTGATGAGTATCAGCTGGACCAGTGACAGAGAGCTTGAATGGATAAGCGTAGGCTCTGGCTGATAATTATAGTCAAAGAATGTACATTCAAATGATCAAGTGCTCATAAACTGTTGATTCCAAGTGAAGATGGCTGTCAAACATCTCCAACGCACGCACACGGAGACACACACATCCTTTTTACAACCAGACTTCTCTTCCTGCTAACGGATCCCAGTAAGCCTCTAATTCTCCAGTCGTTGTCTAGCATTTGATGGTTTGTTCATTCACTGTTTCCCGTGCATCTGCTACATTTGGGGCAACTTCTTTTCTAGTTGCCAGAGATTCACTAATGAATGCAAGTGATAAGACTGGGTTCCGTGCATGACAAAGGCAGGCACTTGGTAAAAGAAACGATTAGATATTTGTACAGTAGGTGAGTTCATCTGCAGTGTAGGAATATTGAGAAAAGAGAGGCAGGGAGAGGCTAATGGAGGAGGTGGTGCTTGACTAAAGTGCAGAAGGTCATCGGGTAAGAGAACAGGAGAAAACTATCCACTCGGTGCACATACAAAGGTAGGAGCGTGGCTGCTGTGTGGCAGGCAGAGGGAGGAGAGTCTGGAGGCCATCAGCAGGGAAGCAGATGATGTAGAGAGAGCTGAGGGGCAGAGAGACGGAGCAGGCCAGTCAGGGACTTAGAGGACTTTGTGCTCTGAGACAGTGGGAATCTATCCCCGCAGGATTTTGAGACATGATTGATCACATTTTAATTTTATCTGAAAACATACCAGTGATGAGCCTGAACACATTAGAGAGTGGATGGTTTGGGATGGGCTGTCACAGTGGAGCGGGTGAGACATGGGCAGATCCCATCCTCAGGGAAAGCAGTGCCAACAAGAGAGGCCGGATGCAGGATATTTGAGGGTGGACAGCAAGGATGACATGACGCCAAGGCCGTGAGCTTGAGGTGATGTGGAGAAGGAAGGCAGCCAAGCCAGCACTTCAGCACTGGGCCCCACTGTCTGGCCCCGCTCCTGGGCTGCCACTAAAGGACAGACATACATGTAGTCACAGTGCCCGGGCTCTGATTGACTCCCTACCAGCAGAGTGGCTTCTGTTTCCTCCCCAGTGTTCAGAGCAGGTGCATTAGAGTCTAAGTATTTGACAGCTCCACCCCTTTTTCTCCAGGAAGCCAGTGGGAGGGGGCAGCTGTTGTCATCGTGCCCATCTGTTGTCCTGACCCTGGGCCGGGGATGGGATACATCTGATTTTTCATGAGTCATTCCCTGTCTCTCACTCTCCTCCCCCACACAGTCTCCCTCTCAGTTCTTCACACTTCTCCTCACGTTTCCCTCGCTTCTATCAGACCTAGAGTCCGGTGAGACTGTTTTTCAGTCAAGTGGCAGAACACAGCCTAGAGAAGTAACTGGAGAGCCCCAGAGCATTGTGGGTATAGAGAGCGTATGCCAAATCCATGGTCCTAGAACAGCATGGGTCATGCACCATTGCAGGGGTGATTTCTGTTTGTGGGGTGAGTTGATACAACAAGACAGTCTTGGGTGACTAGAGAACTCCCTGGGATGTGGTGAAACCTCAGTTCTGGTCATCCATTCACGTTCCTGGGTAGCTTTATAGTCTGGTGAAGGGCAAAGAGCTTTAGGATGAACATCTGAACACTGACATCAACTCTCTGTGACATGTGCCAAGACTCCTCGTGTCCTCACTCTGCCCTAAGCCCATCTGGGAAATGGGCAACATGACCTGTGACACCCAGTGTCTCTTCTTGATTCATAGCTCTGAGGTTTAGGCCTTCATCCATGATGAACTCGATTCCAGGTACAGGCACACGATGGGGACCGAAGCCATCTCCTGCCTAGGGAGACCCGCACTGGTTCGGCTCTTGTTGAGACTCCACACTCAGCAGCAGGCAGTTATAATAACCAGACGGCTTTGGCTAGCATTCAGATGCGTCTGGTACCCAGGCAAGAATGGCAGTTTTATAGATTGCCGATGACACAAGGCTTTTGTGATGATTAAACGGGTTAATATAAGTAGAGTGTTGACTCACTGGCTGTGAGCCTGTGTAAGTTCCAGCCATCACCTTTCTTTACTCTCCTCGCTATGGGATGGGTCCTGTGGCTGTGCTCTTCCTTCGCTATGAGTTGCTCAGTCCCATCTTTATAATATCTGCTAGTCCTGATGGCTGCTTCAGCTTGGCGTCTTTGTCTGTTCAGTCACAGAAGAGGACTGTTCTCTTTCTCAGCTTGACGTCAGAGTATTACCTGGTTTACTGGGGTACAGTGGGTAAAATGTGGAAAAGGAACCATGACTGATGGCTGTGGCAAGGCGTGGTGAAGTTGGAGAACATGCTTGCAGTCAGACTCCCTGCACCCATGCTCTTTTGACAAGCTATCGATTGTGAGTTCACAGAGACACTGTCACGGCCACCCAGCATTTCAAAGCACCACAGGGATGGAAGTTGGGCGGGTTGAATGCTCTCTAAACATTCTGGCAAATGGGAGAAAAGTAACCTCAGAGAGAAATGCCTCTGGCCTATTCACAGCTGAGTGGTAATGGCTCCTGGGCCTGCTACTCGATCATGAGGACAGCCTCGTGACCTGTCTCCAAGGCATTCTGTATTGGGTGTGAAGAGAGTAACTTCCTCTGAAGACCAGACTCATTACAGTGACACCCAGCAGCAGCAGCAAGGTCAGGTGCCTTCTCCTACCCTTCTCCATTCGGATTTCTGCCAACAGTCCACTAGAGGGAGCTACAGTCACTTTCCTTCCCGAATGCAGGCTCGCGGCTGCAGCCCCTGAGTTAGCCACTCCGGTTTGGAAGGACCAACCAAAGCCCTCTTGTGTAAATCTATTCGGGGTTCACAGTCTGCATAGTCATTCAGCTGGGACTGTTAGGCTCTCTCCTTGGTGGGGATGTGTCAGAGCTTCCCTGATGTAGTACAGCTGCCCTGAGGTTGCCCATGACCAGAGGTAAATGGGTGACAGCCACCCGTGGGGTTGCTGTGTGCTCTGGTAAACATGACTGCTTACACATCGTGTGCCAATAGGGAAGCAGCCAGGGCACCAAAGGCCCCTCATTCTCTGGCCTGTGAAAGCAGGTGAGTAATTTCTGGAGCCCTTACCTGTGGGTTGCTCTTAACCTCCTGGAAGGGCCAAGGGAATATTAGGAATCAGTTATGACACCGTGGAGGAAATTCCTAACAGAAGCCTGGTGGCCAGCGGACTTGGGTTCAGTTTGCTCTCTGTGGAGAAGGACTATCCCCAGGAACCAGGAGATGACAAAGCAAAAAACCAGGTGTCTCTTGGGAAAACAATCCTCCAGCACAAATACCAGTCGGTCACATTTTATGGGCTCTAAACGGGCTAAGCAGCAAAGTCAAATCATTGAGAACTCCTACCCGGCAACTGGACCTGAGTTACGAGGGGTCTGAGAGAGAGGACTCCAGGGCCAGTCTTTGGGTCGTGTCCTCAGCTTCCCCCCTTGTCAAGCAGGGAGCCGCATCAAATGCCTCCAAGTTCCTTCTTATAACGGATGTGTGTTTGATCTTACCAGTCCCCTGCTTCCTGAAGTTTGTAAAGGAGCCCATTAAAAATGGCCCGCACAAAGGTGTCTTTTCAAAACACCAACCCCTCATCTCCTGCCCGGTCTGGCTGCCTCTCCAGACATCCTTAGTCTTTGCAAGATGGTGCCCATTAGTGAGCTTTGGTACGGAGCCTGACCCTGCGAGGGGTCAGATCTTCACTCCTCTCAGATTCCGAGTGGTGTGTTTCACAGGGGCTCTGGCGGCCTCACCTGCACTCAAGCTGTCTTTAAATGACTGCTATCTGGTTGTTTTTTGAGACAAAGTCTCACTATACAGTACTGACTGGCCTAGGTAGAGCAAAGGTGTGCATCATCATGGCCCCTCCCCTTTTAAGGTTTGGCCCCTCCCCCTTTTAAGGTTTGGCCCCTCCCCCTTTAAGGTTTGGTCCCTCCCCCTTTTAAGGTTCGAAAC
This sequence comes from Rattus norvegicus, assembly GCF_021556685.1. Classification (NCBI taxonomy): domain Eukaryota; kingdom Metazoa; phylum Chordata; class Mammalia; order Rodentia; family Muridae; genus Rattus; species Rattus norvegicus. The sequence continues at coordinate 161,564,911 of NC_141537.1, read as the reverse complement.
AGGGTCTAATGTATCCCACGTTGGCCTTAAACTCTCTTTGTAACCAGGGATGGCCTTGAACTCCTGTTCTTTCTACCTCTGTCTTCTGAGTGCTGGGATTGCATGCAGGCACCACCATGCCCAGTGTCTGCAGTGCTGGGGTTTGTGCAGTTGGCAACCTACCAACTGAACTGCATCCCGGTTTCCGAGATGGGTTCTGAAGATAACAGGGAGGAGCAGGGCGGGGGTGGGGAGCCAGAAGAAAGGATTCTCATTCGAATTGAAGCATTGCCAGTAATGACTGGTTGAGACAAGTATCTCCCACGTTTGTTTTGGTCAGCTCTTTGGTGCTCACACAAGGCTTCTGAAAATGAACAGGAACGAAACGCCAAGGACACTTGGTGTATGTGGGCTACGCTGTGGTAACCCATTGTGGGCCAGAGTCATCTAGAGGATGTATTAAATGGGAATTCCTACCTCAGTGTGGAGGTTTGTACCTGTAATCACAGCAGACAGGAAGCTGAGGCAGGGGAACCAAAAACTAAAGGACAGCCTGTGCTATACAAAGTCAGATGCTAGGACAGACAGACCTAGGACAGACAGACGAGGTAGGTTCCTGGGCTGCAACGAAGAGTTGCTGAATGCACAGGTATGAGAAAGTTGGGGGGGGGGGGTGTTTTTTGTTTTTGTTTTAAAAGACAAGGTCTCAAGTGGCTTGGCTTGCCCTGGAATTCACTGGGGCTGCAGACCTGCACCTACTCCAGGTTTACATGGTGCTTGGGATAGAATTTAGGGATTTGTGCTGGATAAGCATCTTATCAAATAACCTCGGCTAAAAAGGGTCCAAGAATGAGCATATCCTTCCCAGGCAAAGGTCGTTCTTTAGGTCAGGGGACTGATACTCTGCGCTATTAAACTTGAAACACTTGGTTGTGAGCCTAGCCTTCTCTCCAGCCCGAAACACAGTCTCAGCCATGTGTCACCTACATCCGTTTCAGGGACTTCTAAAATCATAACCTATGGGCTTCTAAGCTTGTAGGCAAGAGGCAGCCCCACAGATGAGCGAGTAGTTAGTCTCCAAGGCAACGGAGCCTTGGTTAATTACCAGGATTGGGAGAAGGCTCCCAGGTCAGCGCTTGCGAGTTTCGGCCACTAGGGGGAGACAAGGTTATTGTTTTACCGGCCTGAGCAGCGGAGAAGAGGAAAAGTACTGAGGCACGCTGAGCAAAGCCTTTGAGAACATCGGCAACAAAGCTCACTGTTCCAGGGCCGCAGCAAAGCACTGCACTGCAATCTGGATGCGCACAGATGCCATCAGGAACCACGGGCCTGGTGAGGAGGGGAGGGGCTGTTTATTTCCCAAGTCACTTGGTTTTCCTTCCGTTCCTCAAAGTGCCTTACATCAATTCTGTTATGCAATAGGTGCCTGGCTGCAGTTATGAGAAGAAATGAAGATGCTGTGTTGTTTTGGGCCGAAGAAAGTGGCTTATAAAAGTGGTGTGTGTGTGTGTGTGTGTGTGTGTGTGTGTGCGTGTGTGTGTGTGTGTGTGTGTGTGTGTGGTTTGTGAGAGATGACAGGGGACTTGGACTGGCTGGCCCAGGACATTTCCCGCCCAGGTGTGTGGGGACATAAATCTGCAAAAGGAAAGGCTAGTTTGAGGTCTGTGTACATGTCCTCATGATGAGAAGAACCAGGGATTCTGTAGTAAAAAAGATTTAAGTCAAACCTCGAGTTAAGAGGACAAATAATCCAGAGAGTACTTTACCTGCCTTGAATTTGCAAAAGCCCATGGTCCACACCGTACACCCCTTAGCTCATCTCTTTAGAGGATGCCCACACGTTGAACAGCACCGGGGCAGAGGGACAGATCTAGATCGTGTGACCAGGAACTAACCACTCAGCTTCTGTGACACTCGACACTCGTCAGCCCCGTCTTTTCCGAGTGAGGTGATGTCAGGTTCTCAACCCTTTCCTCTCCACAGGAGCATCAGGTGTGGAAGCCCCTCTCCCCACGAGCACACTGTACCTAGCCTTCTCTCATCCACACGAGTACCCAGCATCCAGCCCTCTGTTCTCCACACGAGCAGCATACACTTGGCTACCCTCTCTCGCCGTGAGCATTCTCAGCCCTCTTCTTTCTGCGTGGACTTTACTCATTCAACCTTTTCCTCTCCATCCGAGCATGTGTGAGCATTATACACAGCATCATATTCCTCAAGGCACTTCAGAGCAGCTCCTATATCAGTCGCTGAGGGCTCCCTCTCCATGCTCTTCCTAGGAAGGACAGCAGCCATCCTGTAACTTCAGAGAGAAGATCAAAAAAACGAGCTCAGGCAACACTGGAACACGTGACGCTCTAATTTATCTGAGGGACCAGTTTCCACCACATGCATCGGCTGTACTTGTGCAGCCTCTGTGACAAGCTGTAGAAACAGGGATGGTCTGTAAGACTTTAGTTTGGGGACTTGCATATTTCTCAGAAGCTCCAATGGTTTTCCTAACAGAGGACCCTTAGTGGGCTTTTCAGCATGCTCATGCCTTGTGACCAACGTGTGCAAAGCACATGTTAAGAGTATCCGAGAGCTTACCAGTGACCAGAGCATTTTCACTGTGGTCTCAGTTAAGTGTTTCTCCAGGCCACCATGAAGGCTGTTCACGGGAGAAATCCCTTTAAATGCTTTGAAATGAGGTGTGTGTGTGTGTGTGTGTGTGTGTGTGTGTGTGTGTGTATGTGTGTGTGTTAGAATATGAGTATAGATGAGTGTATGCATATGAATGTGTGTATGTGCTGTATGTTAAGTATGAGAGTGTATATGAGTGTATGGTATGTATGTGTGTATGTGTATATGAGTGCCTGTCTATGTGCATGTGTGTACTATGTGTGTATACATGGTGCGTCTATGAACACTCATAGGCACAAACATACATGAGTGTGCATGTGTGTACTGTGTAGATGTGTTCATGGTGTGTCTGTACTGTGTGTGTGTGTGTGTGCGTGTGTGCACGTGTGAAGTGTGTGGATGTGAGCTAAGATATTTGTGTGCTTGTGTGTGTACGAATGAGTGTGAGGGTAGAGAACTTGTTTGCCTTCTATCTCAAACATGCTCCCTTTGGGGAAGTGAAACCACATCTCCACAATCTCTCTCCTCACCACAAACCACCAAGAGAATCTGGCACAAAAGACGGCTGGCTATCCCCATCCCCGTGTATCCATGTCCTAGATAGGAACTCAGCTTTCCAAGAGTCCATTTCCTAAGAGTCCCTCACTCCCTTGGAGTCTAGAGCGTCTCACCCCAGTCTTCTCCTTGCTGCTGGACAGCACAGGACGGCTCTGTTCTATGGCTCCCCCAGACATGAGTCTTTTGAGGGATGTCTCAGGAGTGCCTGTCCCTGAGCTCTCATCCCCAGGCTCCCATCAGCCACTGGGGCATCTGCTGCTGCTCTGAGCTTTCCCTCCATCGCTGCCTGGATGTTTGGATCATGAGAGCATTAGTGACCAGATTCCAGAGGATATCAAGAGGACTTTGCAGCGGATCTCTTGCCTTCCATCCCTCACTGGCTCTGTCCTTGAAAGAACCCTGCCCCCTGCCCTCCCTTGAAGCCTTTTCTACCCTGCAACTGGCCTGGAACATCAGAGGCAAGAAAGTCACTGCTCCAATTGAATTTTGCTGCAGTTTCTTTCTTTTTTTTTTTTCTCCCCTAGATGCTGAGAGCTATTTTTAGCTAGGGACTTTTAAAAAAATAGGGGATCCACATCTATTTTTAAAGCCCTTACGGAGGCCAAATAACCAAGGGTTCCTCCTGCAGATTTGCGAGAGCAAGGTGGGAGAGGCTAGGACAGCGGGTAGGGGTGCCTGCCTGCAACTGTGGGGTAGACAGGAAAGCTTAGGAGGGTGGGTGAAGACAAAACAGGATCAAGCTGCTTTCACACAGGACACAAGAGTAAGAGCCTATCCGCCTCTGCGTCAAGCTCCCAAGTCTCCAGTCCTAGTGTTACAAATGCCGGCACCTAGCAGTGGAGAGGACACTGCCACTGACTGAGTTTATCACCTTGTCTTTTCTCTGGGTATCATAGCTCTGGGTCTTCCTTTGGTCTGACCACGTTGTGCTGAGCGTGAAACCAACACTGAGCAGGTAGAGTTAAAGACCTGGGTGTGTGGGTGGGTGCTATGTGTGCCAACATGCTGGCGAAGGTACAAGGGGATGGCACGCTGCAGGACAAAGGGATCTGGCTTTAGAGAAGGGAAGGGGACTGACAAATGTGCGCTAGGTCCTCCTCAGAGTGGTTGCACAGGGTCCTTTTCTTCTGTCTCCCTGAGCCTGTCACCAATGGCCATATTTGGAAGCAGGTTTCACAGGCCTTGAATGGAGGAGGGCAGTAGGGCAGAAAATTCTAGACGATGACAATGCTATAGACTGAACCTAAAGACTTCCTTGTTTCTGCTTTGCACACAATGGATGGAGGGGATGGCCTAGCTGGAAGCCTGGCAGCTACCTCACCAGTTGGCCTCACATGACCTTCCTTCCTCTCTCCTCATAAAATTCAGTCCCTGTGGCCATGTCTTCCTTGAAACTGACCAGGGCTCTTGATGTCACCCTGCTCTGCCTGTTCCTCTTCTAAACTCTAGTAGGGCAAGGAGTGAGGAGAAGACGAGATAGACATGGAGACCCTCATAGCGACAAGAGGCAACCACTCCTCACTCCCTTAATACATAAATCAATTACCCACAATACCTCTCTTCCTTTGTTAATAATACGTACCATACGCATCTTTGTTGCCTTCACCACAAGGGAGAAAGCCTACTGAGTATGGGGATACCAGGATTGCAAGAGCTACAAGATTTCTTAGAATAATACCATGTCAGGGCTGGAGGAATGACTCAGCAGTTAAGAGTGCTTACTCATCATGAGGATCGGAGTTCAGAGACCAGTTTTTGTGTAATAAGTTGGCCATCTTTACAAATGCTTGCAACTCCAGCCTCAAGGAGGGTGAAGACAGGAGGATGACGGGGGCTTGCTGTCTTCTAGCCTAGCCCAGACTTTGAGCCTTGGATTTAGGAAAAGGACCTGCCTCAGAAGAATAGGCAGGGAGTGATGGAGAGGACACCCAATGTCCTCTTTTGGCCTCTGTGAGTAAGCATGCATGTGTGTGCGTGCATATGTGTGTGTGTGTGTGTGTGTGTGTGTGTGTGTGTGTGCACCCAGAGTAAATAAAAACCCTAAAGACTAACAACGCTCATGTCCCCAGACCACTCCAACATGCTGATAAGACTTTGGCTCTATCCTCTGGCAGTGAGAAGCCTAGGTCTAGCCTTTTCTCCAACCGCTCTTTTCCCTCCTTTTCTGGGAGTTCACTGTGCCTGTCTCCACTTTTACTTCTACCACTGGATTGGGAGTTCCTTTATATCGTACATAGAAAGAGACAGGGAGAGAGGGACGCTTGCATCCTGACCCATCAGCAGACTGTCACACTGTTCTCCGAGACCAGCACAGGCTGAGGGTGCTGCAGTGGCCCTGTGGTGTTGCTAGGGCTTCTGGGTGAGGCAATCCTCCTGTGGTGAAGCTGGCCTGGGGACCAGCACTGTCAGTACTGTGCACAGTTAGGGGCAGCCTGTCCTCCCAGCCTCCATCAGCAGATGTGGGCAATGCCAGAGCCCTGTGTCCCTCTGAAGTTTCTCTTTGTTATTCACCATCCCCGCAAGTGTCTGTCCACATTGTTGTTGTTGCTTCCATCAGTCTCTGAAGGACTCATGGTTGCCAGGACTCTAAGCTCACACTATGGATGCCACTCTACACTCTAGATTCTTATCACATACTCTGGGTCCCAATCCATACTCTAGACTCCCAAACAATACTCTGGATCCCAACCTACACTCTAAACTCCCAACCCACAGTCTAGACTTCCAATGTACACTCTGGATCCCAACCCATACCCTGGATCCCAACCAATACTTTGGATCCTAACCCACACTCTAGACTCTCAACCCACACTCTGGATCCCAACCCATACTCTAGACTCCCAACACACACTCTAGATTCCCAACCTATACTCTAGACTCTCAACCCATACTCTAGACTCCCAACCCACACTCTAGACTCTCAACCCACACTCTGGATCCCAACCCATACTCTGGATCCCAACCTACACTTTGGATCCCAACCCACACTAGACTCCCAACCCACACTCTAGACTCCCAACACACACTCTGGATCCTAACCCTTACTCTAGACTCCCAACATACACTCTAGACTCCCAACCCACACTCTGGATCCCAACCCATACTCTGGATCCCAACCTACACTTTGGATCCCAACCCACACTAGACTTCCAACCCACACTCTAGACTCTCAATCTACACTCTGGATCCCAACCCATACCCTAGACTCCCAACACACACTCTAGACTCCCAACACACACTCTAGATCTCAACCCACACTCTATACTCCAAACAGACACTTTGGATCCCAACCCACACTCTGGATCTCAGCACATACTCTAGATCCCAACACACACTCAGAAATTCTGCTCTACACTCTACTCTTGCTCACATTACGAATTCCTGTTCCACATACTAGAATCCATTTCCAGAACAACCTGACTTTACTGACAGGTAGCGTATGGTGAAAGTTCCTCCCTTTCCCACATTTCCTAACTTTGTCACCATGTGTGATCACTCTACTTATGGCTGTCCTCTAACACAGCATCCCAGGAGGAATGGGATTTTTGTTTATTTTGGCCATGAGTCAACACTGGTGTGCACAGACCATTGTTGCCTAAGTAAGTAGGCGGTTGTAGCATGAATAGGTAGCAGCAAAGTACATGATGACATACACAAGTGACCCTCGGACACCTTTTCCTGACCCTTGCTGGAGGCTTCAGCAAAGTGGAGATACAGGGAGGAAAGGATGGGGTGAAGTCTGTATTCAGTTTGGTCCCCTCTCTTGATAACCAACTTCTAGCAATCCTAGAAGTTTTGGAATGGCTGCACCATTTTTATGCTAATGAGGTCACGTTTGGCTCACCTTTGCTTCAGAGTGAGGATAGATACAGGAAAGACAAGGCGAGATGGGAAGGAAGAGCCTACCAGCCCCCTGGGACTCAAGATGGAGTCGGTCACCAACTTCCGATGAAGACATCACTCATAGCGATGTTACCAAATTCCCTAAAACTCCAGAGGGATGGGTGGGGGCCATCTTTCCTGGATATGTGGAGTTAGTACCCATTAGTCAATAAGACTTCCTTTACAACAAAGGGAGACCATCACAGACAGCCACAACCGGACACAGTGCAGAGATCAGTGGATCAGGGGGAGCCCAGCCCCAATGGATACATGCATGTCACAGCTCCTGCATCCATAGCTCAGAAAATATTGTGCAAGAGAGGGCTGAAACGCCACAAGAACCAGAATACCAGGAGTCTGCTGTGAACCAGTCTCTCCTAGAAATGGCTGCATAAACCAGACTAGATAATAGCAGTATGTTGATGTGGAAGGTGGGAAGTTTCACAGGACGCTTACTCCTAAACAAAGAACTTCCAGCCATCTGAGATCCCTTACTGGTTGTATGGGATGAGCGTGCAGGGTGAGAGTGCAGCTTTGAAGCCCTAAACACACAAACAACAAAGACGGACTTCGTTGTGTGGATGTGCGTGTGCATGTGTGCCCATGTACGCATACAGGTACATATATATGTGTAACAAATGTAGCAAGAAAAAAAGAAGGTAGCACCTTGAGAGGGGGCAAAGGGAGGGTCTGGGGAAGGGTAGCTAGGAGGGGCTGGAGGGACAAAAGAAGATGGCAAAATAATGTAATAAAGCAATGTAATTCTATTTCACACTCTTAAAAAAAAATCTCCGAAGGGCCAAGAACATTGAGTAACTGAACATGTGGAGGTGTCTGGATCTGGTGTGGCCACATAGGACACAGAACCCCCTCCACATACTTCTCTTTACCTGCCCCTCCTCCCATGGCACGTGCAGCTCTTTGTCAAGATCCTTGGCCATGTTCTTTATACCAGCCAGTAGTTTCCCTGAAGTCTGGGAGCCAATCAGGTTAATTCATCAAAGCTGAGGAGGGTGTTGGAGGGACCTTAAGGCAAGGCAGGTGGATCAGAGTCACAGGTAAGGCAAGCAGAACTTGTGACCTGCATTCCATGTGACGGTCTACAGACAGAACCTCCCACAGTGAGTCTTATGGTATTTACGGGTGGGTGGTGTCAGATCTGGTGTGGATTCGAGCACCCCAGCTGCTGTCTGAAGTCGCTTTACTGCCTCCTGCTGGGGAGAAATGTCCATTTCTTCCAAGGTTACAGAGTTGCATGCTGGCCTTTGTGGTTGGTTCGAGAGCAGAGGAATGTAGGTTGTTTTCCCAAGAAGGTAACAAGGAAGTGAGTGTCCTTCTCACACAGAGCGGATCTGCTCCAGGCTCCAGGGCATGAGAGACATTGTTTCCCCTCTCCCCACATGTCAGAACAGGAGAGTGATAACCATCAAACATAAGCCCTACATCCAGGCATAAGGAGGACCTGATGTCTAAACCGTCAAGGTCATGGTGATTCATGGTGTCACAGCTTGTTAGTGACAGCGGGTAGGGAGCAGGTTCTCTGTTCCCTGCCTCTAATTGCTTCAGGCACTCAAATGACCTCTGATCTCTCTCAGCTAAAGTCATGGGGGATGCAATTTATTTCCTAGGCCAGGGAGGCAAGAGCTTTCCTGATGCATCAAGAGAATTCATTTGCGGCATTGTTTCTCGAACCCAGGGATTGATCTGACTGAGGCAACCAGGAAATGAAGGAAGAACTGACATGTCACAGAGAAGCAGGGTTCAAGTGGGTTAGGCTCTTGGATGGAGAAGCCACAGCACCCCGGAAGTTCAGCATGTTTATCATATACAGTTAAGCAGGGAGGCGGGGCTTATGATGTCTGGTGTACAACTGAACAAGGAGGGACGTCCAGTGCTTCTTAGTAGGAGCAGACCCTGTCGGAGGTGTTCTCATCCAGAGGAGAAAGCTATGGAGACATTCTCTGCGCGCACTGTCAATATTTGTACTCGGACTGGAGGGCTGCTCTGCCATTCCTCAGAGGCTCATCCAGGGAAGACTTTGACACTCACATGGGGCCAAGACACATGTCCTTGGCAGGGCCACTCTCATGTCAAATGAGCCTGCCATGCCCCTTTTTTATTTCTTAGATGTCTAAGATGCATTTTGACACTTAGTCTAGAAGCAGTTCGCCACAACCTTGGACACTGTCAAAATGACAAAGAGGAAGGCCACAGCAGCCATTATGCCCAACAAAAAGAAAAAGATGCTTTAAGGGACTAAAGGGCTTAAAGCCTGGAAGCTTCGTAGGGGTGTTTTTGAGGTACTTGTGGAGAAATCAATCTGATCATAAGCCTCTTGCTTTTCTATGATGTGCCTATGTAATCGGGCCACATTGTCACTATCATGACTGTGGGCCCAAACACCCGGGAGGTGGGACCCTTGATTCCCAATTTTCTGTAACTCTCCCTGAAATGTTGAATGGAATCCCTCAGGACTCTGGGATGAGTAGAGCAGCACTGCCTCACCCCCAAAGTGAACGAAGTCACTCGTATAAACAGATAGAGAAGGATTGACCAAATCACTGGTTTGAAAACAGACTCAGCAAGGATTCTCCCTTGACCTGCCTTACCTCCATGGACACAATTACAATCACAGCCAGGGGGTTATTTGGGTAGCGTTGTTCAGAAACTGGGAACCATTTAAATCTGCTACGATATTCCCCTTCAGCTACTAGTACCCTCTGACCACAAAGGTCCTTAAGAGTATTCGGCAATGACCTATGCCCCATGCTAACAATAAGAAGCACATCTCTGGGTGAAAATTAAGGATGCTGATGAGACCCACAGTGTACGAGGCTGTAGCGAGAGCAACATAACACAGTTCAAGCATCCTCAGAGAAGCCCATGACATCAGGTCAGCCCTTTATGCACCAGCCCCTTGGGTTGTTAAAACCTTTCCCCCTACTCCGGCCTCTCCCCCCAGGAAGTGTGTCTTCTCCTAATTAATTATGTCTGTGTTCGACACAATGGAGCATCTCCTTCTTCCATGGCATAAGAACCTCGAAGCCATTAAAGGTGGTGGCCTGTAAATCCTGATATCTGCTGAGATCAGACTGTCTCCTGGGAGCCAAAGGTGTGATCTTATCTGGAAACAGGTGCTCTGTAGATGTAATTCAGTTATTCATCTCGAGTGCAAGTGGCCCCTGCAATGTGAGAACAAGGACTCATCTAAAAGACTCACAGTGGAGTGGCAGAGGAGGAGACACCCAGGGAAGATGGCAGTGGAGCTGGCAGTGCCAGTCATAGATCTCCAGGCCATCAGGAGCTGGAAGAGGTAAGGAAGGGCTCTCCTCCCTACAGTCTTTGTGGAGAAGATGGCCATGATGGTGTTTGGTTTCTGAAGTCTGACTTCCAGAGATGTGAGAGAATGGGCGTCTTTGTTGAAGCTCCCAAGGCCGTAAGACGTTGACCCTTCAGCAATGACAGAGCAAATCATGGTGCTGTCAGCTCCCCTCAGCCTGCTCTTCCTACACAGAAAGCCCATCCTTGTCCCTTGTCCAGAAGCCGTGCTTGGCTGGTGAGCAGTGTTCCTCCGCAGTCTGCTTCAGTTCCTGACTCCAGGTTCTCACCTTGAGTTCCTGCCCTGACTTTTGTGTATATATAAGTGTGTGCACGTGTGTGTGTGTGTGCACGTGTGTGTGTGTGTGTGTGTGTGTGTGCATGTGTGAATGTATATGTGCATTCACGTATATGTGTATATGATGTAATATATATTACATACATACATATATTATACATATATATTATATATATGACATACATGCACACACACATATATACATATGTATATATACATGATGAACAATCTGAAGGGAGCAAAGCAGTGTGTGTGTATATATTGTTTATGTGTGTAATAAATACAGTGTGTATGTGTGTAATATATAATGTGTATATGTGAGCTATTTCTCTCTCTCTCTGTGTGTGTGTGTGGTGTGTGTGTGTGTGTGTGTGTGTGTGTGTGTGTGTGTGTGTATGTGTAGCCCAGGCCCACCTACCTAGACACAGCGAGTTAGGCTCTCTTACATAAATTAGCAATCAAAAAAAATACTCTATAGATATGTCCACAGGACAATCGAATGGAGACAATTCTTCAATTGGGGGTCTCTCTTTTCAGATGTTGACAACCAAGATTACCCACCCCAGTCACCTACCTACTGCTTCCTGTGAATTGGATATAAATCTTCTTTATGGGCACTGAGTCCCCGGGAACCCGAAGAAGTGATGTGTGCATTGTTCTGATGACAGGGAGAAACGAGGCGCGGAGAAGTAAATTGGCAGAGTCTAACAGTCAGCGAGGAGGAGGGATGCTGGGGTGCAGGCTCTCTGCAGCTGTAATTCAGCTAATCACCTTGAGATGTAATTGCCTATACTGCCTGGGGACAGGTATCCTCTGGAGACTCACGATGGAGTGGCAAAGGTAGGGAGAGTTGTGGAAAATGAAGACAGAGATGGGAGCATTGACTGTGGACATCTGAGCCATCGAAGCTGGGAAAGGTGGGTCATTTGGGGTTAGGAGTCCATTCCAGGCTTCTAGGCTTCCACTCTGGGCTGCTGTTGCTGCTTGTGGCGGAGATGTACCAGGCACAGTCTTCTTCATGCTGGGATTTCTCCGAGACCTTTGCATACCCTAGCTCCCCAACCTCACAACTACCCTGAAAGTGGGGGCTACTGTAGATGAGAAAGCAGAGTCCCAGAGAACCCAGAGAAACCACTCAGGCTCTGACCCTGCTGCTTGATTTAAAAAAATCTCATCTGTACCCTGAACGGAAAGTGGGATTTGCTTGCATTTTCTACACTTGATCTTAGCCAAAAGGCCGAGAAGCGATTGCTTGCATTTTCAACATCAGTGCATTCTCTTGCCTCCTCCTGTTGAGCAGGAGTCTGGGGCAAACCTGCCACAGGTCTGGGTGGGCCTCTGGGTTATAGTCGCTGCAGAAGACTAAATGTTTCACTCAGATTCCATCCCACCTGTCTGGTGTGTTCTTTGCTCCAGGTAGAAAGTGTGTCTATACATGCAAAGTGGCTTGTGTGTGCAGTTCCAGCCTTTAGACAGTAGAGGCTGTAGGATCAGGAATTTGAGCCCAGTCTGGGTTATACAGTGAGCTCAAGGAAGCCTGGGCCACACAGTAGGGACCCTGTTTCCCTCCGGCCCCTAAATGTAGCAGGAGTCCATTCTAGAGTTGTCTTGCTTTTTGCAGGTGTTGGTTCCTTTTACAAAACCACCCACCCGATGGCTTAGATTCTTCTCTGTCTCTCTTTCAGGTCCTCACACATGCACCTGAGAGCCCAGAGAGCCCAGTCTGAACTCTCAAAAGGATGTTTTGAGATGTGTCAGATCAGGAAAGGAGGGGGCACGCTCGGGAGCTGTTATGTCATATGCCCAAAGCTGGGCCTTCAAGAAGGCAGCACTTCTGTCTTATGACCTGGAGCACTTCTTACTATTCCCACAACACATCTGCTTTTCTGGGGACCTATCACATTTGCCCTTATATCTCCTGTGATATAGATAACCAGGTTTTGCTGCCCTGCTCAGGTGTGAGCATCCAATTTGGCTCAGTATGTTGCAAGCATGATTTTCTTATTCTGATATTTATTTATTTATTTGATCATAGTATAGGGTTGTAATAAAGGATGTGGAAAGTGAGCACACTGGCTGTCTGTCTCTGGAAGGCTCTTGGGGGCTCTGGGAGTCTCTGGGAGGTTCTGGAAGGCTCTAAAGTCCAACTTTACCAGTATTGAGAGGTGAGACTGAAAGGCTGGCTGGGGCTTATTTTCAAAACCGTTCATGATTTGTAGAGATTCCACAAAGGAAAGAAGAACTCAAAAAGGTGAATGAACAGAGACTTCCCTGTTATACTCTAGTGTGTTTATGGGAATAAGAAGGCAGTTGTGACAGTCAGCAGCTGAGAATAAGGACCACAGAGTCAGCTAATAGTTATTATATACTAAGTATATACTGGGCACCATATTGGGCCCTTGACCTTCACGGTTGCCACTCTGTTGTGGGACACTATTCCTAGGGATATGTGAACAAACATTTATTTATCCTAAATAAGAAAACCACAAATCAAGGTAATGATACTATCCAAGCTCAATTTGACGAATCACTGAGTTTGTTGGAGTTAGTTATAGGAGCTGGGTTCAGGAGTTACTTATAGGAACAGGGACAACTCAAAGGCAGCCATGTCACTGAAGGCCATCCTTGGTGACAACTCATGAAAGCTTGAGCCTGGAGCTCCCTGCACAGTTTGCTGGCAGTTTGACAAGATGGAGTGCCTTTTCTCTGTGGCTTATTTAACTTTGGGTGTGTTGAGGGTAGGGTTTCAATTTGGTAAGTTTCATGGACTTCTTGAGACTTCTGAGTTAGTTGCTCCCTAAGACATAAGGAGAATACCTGTAGAACTTTCTGAGTCTTAAGGAGTTTCCCTCTGAAATGGAATGTTTCAGATTGGATAAAATTGCTGCTTAACACCTACCTATACTGTAAGTGGTGAGTGTCTTTCCATTCTGCTGATAAAAAAGCAGAGGATCCAAGAGGTTAAGTGTAGGATGATGTCATACAGGTACAAGATAGAATGAGGCCTGTCATTGGATGAGAAGGAAGGATGGGTGGGAGAAAAGTTTTAGAGAGAAGGGAGGAGACTGGAGGGGAAGGAGAGGCAGCCGAGAGTGAGTGAGAGAGAGAGAGAGAGAGAGAGAGACAGAGACAGAGAGAGAGAGAGAGAGAGAGAGAGAGAGAGAGAAAGAGAGAGAGAGGGAAGGAGGGAGGGAGGGAGAGAGAGAGAGAGAGAGAGAGAGAGAGAGAGAGAGAGAGAGAGAGGAGAGAACATGGAAGCAGATGTTAAGATTTCTCTCCGCACATTTACAGGTTGTTATGAATATTCTTAAGGGATGGACATGTACAGGGCTTTGTATGTCTAGGTGGGCAATTGTATATTATCAATTAGATCAGAGGTTATTGCGTTGTGTGATTTAATTGAATTTAAGGGAGTATGTGGTGGGTGGCTAGAGACACTAGGCTGCTATGGAATTGGGATGTATATTTCTGGCATGGTGGCAACCTGTCTTGGGTAGAGAGATTGTTGCCAGGCTCAGAGAGAAGCCATTAGCAGTGTGATATAGGATAGAGCAAAGCAGGTGAGAGGCTTTGCTGACTGAGATGAAGATGTCTACCAGATATCTTGGGACACTATGGTGCTAGACCTAGCATGGGGTAAAAGAAACCTTTTTAAAATTATTTTACAGCAACAGTTAGGTAACTTCTTGAGATCCTCTTTCAGGTGAAGGGTAGGACTTCATCTCCACATGTAAAAGGTCTTTCTCTAGAGTCCAGTCCTTCAGCAACATCTGTTTCCATGGCTTCCATACCTACTTGCAGAAGGAGCTAGGGAAGTGGGCTGTCAGGTAATGAAGATCAGGACTTGACTGTGCCTGAGAGGTCAGGAGGAGCCATCAGAAGCTGTTGAGCAAAGAAACTAGCAAGACCAGAATTGGGCATCAGAAAGGGATCTGCAGTGGTAAGAGCTGGATGGGGCAATCTTACCCACATCCCTTCCTGCCACACAACTAGGAGGGTCCTCTCTTCCTCCATGCAAGAGATAGTACACACCCGTGGATAGAAGGCCATACACTTCCCTCATTCATCCTTCAAAAATCAAACACAGAGAAAGATCCAGCTATACCATTCGTGGTTATGCACCAGGAGGGCTCTAAGTCAGCATGGCACAGAGACACTTGCACACCCAGGTTTACTGCTGCGCCATCCACAGGGGCTGAAAAATGGAACCAACCTGAATGCCCGTTACAGATGATGTCATGAGTAAGCTGTGATCTGTGTGCACAGTGGTGGTTCATAAGGGAAATGAACAGGCTGTGTTATGCAATACGAGTCAGATACAGATAGACATGCATCTCACATCTCCTCTCGTATTCAGAATCTGGATCTCTATACCTGAGGTATATATGCAGATGTGGAAAGGGAGTTATTGAGAAGTAGAGAGAAGAGAGCAATGGCAAGGGGAGAGCAAGAGACAATAACAGGAAATGAATGGGGAGCAAAGGCTATGCACATAAAATGACACAATGAAACTTACGCTGTGCTAATCAAAGCGTGAATTATGAAGGGAGTCTCTCTTCTTACCCAGTTGAGATTGTGTGTGTGTGTGTGTGTGTGTGTGTGTGTGTGTGTGTGGTGGCTTTTGTCCTAGTTTAATTTCTGTTGCTGTGAGAAAATACCTCCAACAAAAATCAACTTAGAGGAAAAAGAGCTTATTTTTTCTCACCATTATTATTATTGTTGTTGTTGTTAGTTTTACTTATTCACTTTACATCCTTCTCACTGCCCCTTCCAAGTCACCTGCTCCCACAATCCTCCCACTCCTCCTCCTCCTCTGAGCAGATGAGGGACTCTTGGATGTCCACCCTACTCTGTCACATCAAGTCTCTGGGAGGCTAGGTGCATCCTCTCCCACTGAGGCCAGACAAGGCAGCCCATCGAGAAGAACATAACCCCTGTGTAGGCAACAGCTTTAGGGATAGCCTCACTCCAGTTCTTTCGGACCCACACGAAGACCAAGCTGCATATCTCTTACATTTGTCAGGGAGGCCGAGGTCCAGCGAAAGGGCTTGTTTGAGCTTCTGATTCCAGGCTATATTCTTCAAGGCAGAGAAGACATGTTAGCAGGAACTTAAAACTGTTAAACTGGCAATTGCCTTGCACGCAGTCAAGAGCACACAAATGGATGTGTGCATTCCCAGTGCTCAGCTTGTTTCTTCCATTTTTCTACAGTCCAGGGCCCAAACCCAGGGAGCAGTGGGATGCACTACTGTGTCTTCTCCCATCAGTTAATATAGTCAAGCCTCCATGGACGTGCCCATAGGATAATCTGATCTAGAAAATCCACCTTTGAGACTTGTTTTCCTGCCTGAATGTAGCAAGCTGCTGATTAAAACTAACCATGACAGTTTCCCAAAGCACCCAGAGGTGAGGGAGTAGTGGGTGTCTGTCGGTGAATGTACATCCTCTGGGCTAGAAGCCCTTATCTGAAGCCTTTGCTAGTCTCCCTTGTGAATACTCCCACTGTGGGCTATTTTAAGGTCCCGGCATGATGTCACCTGCATCACAGACATCCTCAAAGTTGACATTTAGTTCTAGGAAGTTAGCGCAAGCTGGCCCCAGCACACCCTTGTGTGACACACGACGACACCCAGGCCTATATTCACCCAGGCAGGCAGGAGCTCCCAGAGGGCTTTGAAAAGAGGAGTAACAATGCTTGCCCTGGCCACAGATTCTCCTCATGACACTGAAGCCCAGGAAGCAGCATTTTGGCTCTAGGGCCTCTGGAAGTTTCTGGAGGTTCTGTCATACAGTTGAAACTCCATCTC
The DNA here is from genome assembly GCF_021556685.1 of Rattus norvegicus. Taxonomy (NCBI): domain Eukaryota; kingdom Metazoa; phylum Chordata; class Mammalia; order Rodentia; family Muridae; genus Rattus; species Rattus norvegicus. The sequence goes on along the minus strand of NC_141537.1, from coordinate 161,548,447 downwards.
TGCCTGGTCCCTCTCCCAAAGAGAGGTAACAGCAAATTTTTCTTCTGATTAAAAAAACAGATTTAATTTGTGTGTGTGTGTGTGTGTGTGTGTGTGTGTGTGTGTGTGTGTGTGTGTGTGTGTCTGGATGTTCCGTGTGCACGTATGTCTGTGTACCACAGCATGCTGTGCCTGAAGAGTCCAGCAGAGGACATTGGGTCATCTGGAGCTAGAGTTACAGATGGGTGGGGGCTGGCTTGTGGGTGCTGGGAACTGAACCTGGGGCCTTTCTAAGAGCAGCAGTGCTCTTAGCTGCTGAACCATCCATGCAGTCCCTCTCTGACTTTTAAGACACACGGGTCAACCACAACCTCTGTCTGGAGCTCAAAACGCAATGTCACAAATTAGTGCTAGTCAGTATAGGTCCCCTGCAATGACTCAGGGGGTTTGAGTCAGAGGGTCTGCAGGGATATTAAACACTGTTTTAATTTATATGGGGCACATATTCACTCACTCACTCATTTGGTGACTGATTTAGTCACTCACTTGATATGGGTGGGGAGCTCAGATGTTGGGATGGTCAGCTCCAGAAGAGCGACATCCTCGGGTACTGAAAAATTGAAGATTTAAGGGCAGAAGCCCAGGGTTCAGAAGTGCCCCAAAGACTACACTCTCAGCATGCCAGTTAAAGAATCAACCGAGCGGGCCATGGAGACACATGCTTGTAATCCCAGCCCTTGGGAGGTGAAAGCAGGAGGTGCAAGGCTAGTCCAGGTCACGTAGTGAGTTTGAGGTCATTGTAGGCTTCATTAGACCTTCCCTTGAAGGTGAAGGAGGAGAGGAAGAAGGGGGAGGGGAGGGAGAAGGAGGAAGAAGAGGAGAAGGAGGAGGAGAACAACAACAACCACCCCCACCCCCAATCCAATAGAAAAAGGAGATACACAATGAAGAAAAGCATGGAGATTTATTAATGCAGCCCCGTGGGAAAGAGAAGCAAACAAGAAGGTCTGCCTCTGGGGTGTTCAGGTTTAAATGGAGGAAGAACAAGGACAGGGGCAAGAGCTATGCATCATGAAGCAGTCCTGGGTAAGACATAGTCTGCTTCGTCATTGTCTTTCGGTTCTGTAAGGTGGGCCGGAGAAGTTGCTGGTGAGAAGTTGTTGGAAGTTAGCTCTTGTCGCTTTAGGGAAGCCACCTGGTTCAGCTGTCTTGCTTTGGGAGACTCCATTTCAGAAGCAGCATTTGACACCATCTTGAGGGCGATCCCAGAGGCAGATGACTCTGTACCTTGGTGGACGTATAAATAACACCATCTGGCCACTGCCACCCACAAGGCACAGACTGATAAATGACTTTTTCATGAAAGGATGCCCTCTCTAAATTTACCCACATAAACCTAGACCTTAGGAGCACACGAGTATAATTAAAATTTTATTAGGAAAACTAGGACCAAATATATCAAACACTCAAGACCAAGGAAGAGGGCTGCAGACCCCATAAGCAGGAAGACACTGGAGTGGTGATGGCCCCAGACAACCTGTCAGCTGATCCATAGTATATATGCCAAGGGTCTGACAAGCAGAGAAAGCCTGACTCTACCAGGAGTCTCAGCTTGACTGAGTTGACCGGCTCTAATGGCCATCACCTGTCTGTCTGTCTGTCTGCCTGCCTGCCTGCCTGTCTGTCTGTCTAACCACCTGGATCCTGTTCTGCACTTTGTATCAATTTCACAGCCTTTCACCAGGACAGGATAGCTCAACCCTGAGGCCCAGCTGAACTCTGACCCCATGGCTTGACTCTACACTGGGGCCCCTAGTACCACCAAGAGGATGGATTACCTCATGCCTGAAGAGACTTGCCTTGAATTTCTGTCAGCCCCCGAGGCCTTTAAAGGGCCTTCAACTCTGTAGCAGTCTCTTGAGCCCTCTCGTGGCATTCTGTCACACACACACATGCACGCAGACACACATACACACACAGTACACATATACACATGTTTATATATATTGCACATAGATTGTGATGTGTAATCTGAGAGAGTTCCAATATTAGCTAATATCGGAATAAAAAAATCTCAGTGTGTTTTCCAATGGCTGTCGGGCAAAGGGAATTCGGTCTACTTGACAAATTGTACCCAATACAACTAACATAGCCACTCAGTAAATTCTGAAGCCATGGACAGGCAGAAGCACGCACATCTCCATTGCTCACAAGAGGGTGCCCATGGGGTCCCCTTCTTCTTGGAATTCAAGGTGACAAAAAAAAAAACTAAAAAAAACCCCCAAAAACCAAAAACCAAACCAAACCAAACCAAACCAAAAAAAAAAAAAACCCCAAAAACCCAAGGAGGCAAGCACAGAGCCGGAGAGGGAGATGATACAGCAAGTCAGGCTACTGGGCTACTGACCCTTGCCTTCCTACTCAAAGAGGAAGTCCAGCTGGAGAAGGGTCCTTACCTTCTTCCACTCCAGTCCATCAGTCAGGAAGGACACACTCAGCTGATTCTCTGGCCGGGCTTCCTGAACCTGTGTTCAATTGCTGTTCTCTCCGTTCCACTGGCACCGTAACCTAACAGCTGTGTGACCCCGTGTGGGAGCAGAGGTCATGGGCAGAGGCAGCCGTTGGTCATGAAGAGTGAGCAGTCAGTAGAGTTTCGAGGGCCAATGGATGGGAAGCCCAGGGCAAAGGCTGGGGAGAGGCCTCAGCAGCAGCAGGAAAACTTGCTCAGGGCGGACCTGATGTGAAGATGGCAGAGGGTCACTGGGTCCTTTATAGCCTTCTGTGGCAGTAGGAGATAGTGTCAGATACTAGGGGGGATCAAGGCGAAGGAAAGGAATTAATGCTTGTTAGAGACACCTCAGAGGCCACTAACCATCACGTGAGGGTCCCTACACATAGGTTCTGAAGTACTAATGACCGGGGGGGGTGCATCTCTAGGTTATTACATTATTCATATGAGAACATCAGTGCCCAGAGAGGTTAACTCACTTGCCCAGGGTCACACAGCTGCTAGGTTACAGTGCCAGTGGAAAGGAGAGAACAGCAACTGAACACAGGTTCAGGAAGCCTGGCTAGAGAATCAGCCGAATGTGTCCCTCGTGACTGATGGACTGGAGTGGAAGAAGGCAAGTGATGTCGCTTTTGCGCCCACGGCATCACAGGAGCAAGTGTTCACTCTCCAGCCATGTGTCTGTCAGGGCATGTGCTAATGTTTACACAGGACACATTTCTAGCTCTCAGAGGACGTCCCAAGTATAAACGGAGATCACAGCCCAGCTCTCAGCTGCCCGAGAGCCAGGCACTAGCTGACACTGGGATGGAGAACAGGGGCTTCTTGTTTATATGAGTCGCCATCTGAACAGCACAGCCCTGTTGAAGGGAAGGCCTTAGCTGAAGCTCACACTGCCTCCCTGCTCCCTCCAGACCTGCTGCTTGCCCAGGAACACAGCAGGGGAGAGAAGGCAAGGGCTCAGAGCAGGACACCATTGTCTCACTCCCCCACCCCCACCCCCACCACACACCTGGGAGGGGGGCTGAGGAAGGCCAGGGGTGGCTGGATGCAGGACAGGCATGAGTGAAAGTTTGTCTTTTATTTTACTGTCAAAAAAGAGGTTGAGATGAGACAGCTCGGGACACTTCCTCTTTAGAAGAGACGAGGGATAGAAGGAAGTGTGAACTCAGTGCTCAGAGGCCATGAGGAGCATTCTGGGGTGGGGTGGGGTGGGGTAGGAGTGATGTAGGAGTGAGATGTGGGTGAGGTGGAGGTGGGGTGAGGGTAGGGTGGAGGTGAGGCGAGGTGTGGGTGAGGTAGGGGTGGGATGTGGGTGAGGTGGGAGTGAGGTGGAGGTGGGGTGTGGATAAGGTAGGAGTAGGGCAGGAGTGAGGGGTAGGTGAGGGGTAGGTGACATGGGGGTGAGGTGGGGGCAGGGATGGAATGGCATTATTAAGGGAGATGACAGATGAATGTGACCACCTCCCAGACTCCATATTATTTCCCTGAGACTCAGATTCATTCCATTTGAGCAAGGGAAGAAAATTGGGATAGGCTTGAACCCCTGAATGCTTTCGGGGACACAGGTATGACCATAGGTCTAAAGTTTCTTAGTTCAATACCACCACGGCACCTGAACATCCAGAAGAGTAGTAGACAACCTGAAGCCATTTTCTTTTGACAGTAGGGTGCTCTCTCTATTATTCTGGTTTTGGCTAATTTAAAAAATTATAAGCTGGAGAGATGGCTCAGTGGTTAAGAGCACTGACTGCTCTTCCAGAGGTCCTGGGTTCAAATCCCAGCAACCAGGTGGTGGCTCACAACCATTTGTAATGGGATCCAATGCCCTCCTCTGGTGTGTCTGAAGGCAGCAACAGTGTACTTATATACAATAAATAAATAAATCTTAAAAAAAGGAAAATGACCTCCATTGCGTAATGGCCAGGAGAGACAGTGCAGATTACCGAACGACTCTCAGTAGATTAACATTATGCATCAGGTGACAAGTGTAGAAACCTGTGGCAGCTGACTTATGAAGAGAAAACGTTTATAAGCTCATGGTTTAGATCAGGCAGCTTCAATGGCTTGGCCGCTGTTGAAGGCAGTGGATAACAGACAGCTCATTGTGATGGGAGCATGCATGGGAGCGATTGGTCACTTCTGGAACCAGGGCAAAGAGTGGCCTGACTGGAGTCTCCCATGGATGAGACATTCAAGACAGTGACCAGAGAGGAGGGTTCAGCAGCAGTGAGGAAATAGATGTGAAACAGACTTACTGTTGGGGTAACATTCTATCTCCACTGTTGTCTTGTCTTCTGCTGAAGTAAGACAGACACATCAGGGAAGGAAGGTTTTGTACTGCAGTGATCCAGGGACGAGGAAAGAAGACACGACTTGTAGAGAAGCTTCCAAAGACCCTACAAGTCCTCACCTGTTAAAGGTGAGGTCCACAGCAGCTCCTGGCCACACACATGGGCACCGAGTCTTTATGGCCCTGTGGGTGGTGACGTCAGGGCAGTTAAACTCCACCCAACCCTCAGCGCCCAACTCTGCCTGTGCTCACATCACAGTGACTGTGAGCTGTTGAAAGAGGCCTGGGGAAGGGGTACTGTCCCATGGAGTCTTTCAGAGGGTCAAGTCCTGGCATTTCCCAGCCCCTACATCATCCCACTGCTTGTGGGTAGAAGGTAAGAGAGGGATGCCTGGAAGATTCTTAGGGATTAACCTTAGAAATGACACAAACTATACCTTGTATTGCCTCTAGTCAACATACAGCTCTGTTTAACTGGAAGCAAGACCAGGATCCAAAAGCTTAGAAAGCATCAGTGGCATTCCCAAAAGGACGTGCACGACAGCAGCTTGTCCTCTGAGAAGCACCACCCAGCAGCTGGCTCAGACAGATGCAGACACCCACAGCCAAACAGTGCTGAACCACCAACCAAAGAACATACATGGGCTGGACCTAGGCCTTCATAAACACATGTAGCAGATGTGTAGCTTGGTCTTCATGTGGGTCCCAAACAGAGTGGGGGCTACCCCAAAAGCTGTTGCCTGTAAGTGGAATATGTTCTAGCTGGGCTGCCTCGTCTGGCACCAGGAGGAGAGGAAGTGCCTAGCCTCACAGAGACTTGAAGTGCCAGGGTGTAGAGATACCCAGTGGGCCCCACACACTCAGAGGAGAAGGGGGTGGGGATATATATATCAGTGTTCCTGACCCAGACCCCATGTCCTGGGGTCTCTAGGAGTCCTTTGTGCATTGACAGCTGGTGGTGAGGTGATGTGCTCTAGGGTGCCCCCTACAGACACAGGCTGAAAAAGCGCCCTGTGGTAACAAGACATTACATCAGGGCTGCCAGGCTCCTCTGGCCAGTTCCTGCACGCTGCCGGGACCAGTGCTGCACGACAAAGCCACCTAGTTCTGGTAGCAGCCTGTCTTCAGCACTGGGACATCCTTGTGAGACTGGTACTTCATGAACAGAACCTTCGGTGGGTGGTCGCACGGTAGTCACCTATAGCACTGAGTAATTCACTGGGGACATTTGGACAGAGATCCAGATATTTCAGAGGCATCAATGACTTCTGAGGACCTTTGGGTAGGTGACTCTTTGTAAGGAATTAGGCCTATTGAATTGGGTCACTTATCTTTGTGGCCCATGTGAGATAAATACAAGTCATGCTTTATAACCTCCCAGACATATTAGAGCCGTGTGTTATTGTCTGCTTATGTGAATGCTGGCACATGAATCTGAGACCCGGGGAAGAAGAGACCAAGTGACCCATTGAATCTAACAACTCCCTGTAGACTCAGGTCGCCAGTCCTCTCATTTCTGCAAGACATTCCATACATGTCCAGCATTGCTTTTCTAGTACGAAACCAAACTGCATAAATACATCCATGGCTATGAAGGGAAACGCCTCCCACTACATCCCTCTAAGGAGTAGGGTAGTTCTCCTCATTGTCGGCCAGGATAGCCCTGGGTTGATCCTATCAGAATCATTCACAGCACCTACTTCACTGTTGGAAGTTTCTAGTTGGGACAATAAATCATGTCCACTCCACTGAGAGCAGACTTGGCCCTTGGATCTGTCCACTGATCAGACGAGTGCCCTGCCCCTGTCAAGAAGCTTGCCCAGCCTAACAACACAGTGCCGACACAGGGACTAGGTCTTCATTTAGTGTTCTTGCCATTGTCACACTCAACTTCCGGGTTCTACAGCCTCTGGGTCTCCTCTTCCCTCTTCCCCGGGTCTCAGATTCATGTGCCAGCATTCGCCATTCAATAAGTGGACAATAACACGATGCTCTAATATGTCTGGGAGGTTATAAACTGACTTCTAGCTATATCACGTGGGCATGAACATAAATGACATTCCAAAGAACTCCAACTTTATTTCTGTGCACAGACATCCTAATTCTAGGCCATCCCTTTCTTCCCCTGTGCTTGGCTATGAGGTCTACCGCATCCCTTCATGTAGAGAGGGTACGAGCAGGCCCAATCTTGCAAAATTCTTCAGGAAGACCAAAAGTCAGAAGAACAGCCCTGAAAGGATCTAGGTCATGGATAATTTACAGGTATTATTATAGCTTTCTGGAGCTTCTCCCTGAGCTGTTCATCATTGTCACTCAGAAGTCTTGTTTGCGTAGCGTAAGACACGTGTTCCCAGCTCTGAGAGGGAGAAAGGTGATGTCTGCTGTGTGAAAGAAGAGTAGGATGTGAATACTCCAGTTGATGTCAACAGTGAAGAATGTCAGGGAGAAGTCCTGTTGGGAGGACAAGGGGAACCCAGAGCTTATAATCAGACAAGTAATGCATGCTGATTCCAGCCCCGATGGTAGCCACCGTGAATCTTGCAGCATCCCAGCTCTCCTCTGGGATGTGGTTTTATGCCAAATTTGGAATAACCATGTCTTTGTCTCTCTTAGAGCTTCCTGTCTACCTTTTCTAAGAAATGGGAAGAATGAACCAGAGAAGAAAAAGCCTGCTTAGATCCTGGGCTAACACTTTTCTTGTCTTCCTGCCGATACCTTTGGCATTTGGGGATACAGTTAAAAGTTTCTTTCATGCTAACCCCCTTTCGATAGGGAAGAGACTTATCACTTGCAAACTTTCAGACATGATCGATTGTATCTCCATGTAAGGGGATTCTGGGAGCCCTAAGTATGTCAAAAAATGAATACTACTTATGCACTCAATTAAACGTGGCTTAGAAGGAACTTTCCAACCATCATGTCAAGACCATCAGTCTACAAGTGGTATTGATTAAGACGAGGAAAGTGCTTAAGTAAACGAAAACCGATGTACAGGACACTGGCAGTGATTAAAGTTGGCTCAAAGATACATCCGAACGGCGACTAACAAAATGAATGTAGATGCTGATCTGTTGTACACATCTTGCTTTACAGATGGCTAAACTGAGGCCCAAATAAAAGAAATGGTCAATCTAGGACTACCCTCACGACACCCATAAGTCCTCTAAAGTGCTTTCTAAGGTCATTTTTCCTTAGGCTGTACAGCTGGAGATGATGTGTAGCCAGTATCTCAGCCTTGATTGGTTTAGCTTGTCTTGGAAGTGGAACCTCTCACCGAAGCCCAAGACTCCCCATCTTTATTTCTCTCTTCACATTTCTGTACTATGGAAGACAGGCTATTTATTTTGAGGATCTTAAACAGGAAAGTAGGGTTCACTAAGAGCCCACAGGCCCTCCATGTTGGGCAAAAGTTTGGGATAATGTTTCAGACAGATCATTTCAGGAGGGGTATTATGCAAAGGGAGGACACTGGACTTCTTTTTATGAGCAAAGCTTTGGCACCAGCGGAGCACACTCTGTAAGACGCTGTGTCTTTGTCTCCTTCAATGCAGTCAGGAACTGAGACCTGGCTCCCATCTCTGAAGCATCCTCTACTCTGATTGTCCTGGAACTTGCTATATAGACCAGGATGGCCTTGAATTTGAGACTGCAGGATAGCGTTCAACCAAGAGTGGTTCTCTGGGCTGAGACCTTCTCTGTGTTCTGAGGAGCATCATCCCCACCTACATGGAGCTATAAATATCAGAGACAGAACTGCCTGTGATGACACTTTACAGCAGGATCTTCCTGGCTCTGGTTTGGCCACTGAACATTATCTGTATCCCCACGACAGGCTGGTGATGCCTGCATGACTCCTGCTGTCTGCTCCTCTGTCTTCAGGTGAGATCACAGGGCTCTAACTCAACCACACCAACCTCCAATCACCGCCAAGCTCCTAGCTAATGTCTTCCCGTGTTGGATGGGTATGTCCTATAAGTTGTTAGAGAAGAATTAGTCAGGGAAAGAACAGAGTTACAGAAAATTGTATTGAGGGATCAGGTTGAGGGAGAAGGAATGGAAACACTCGGACAATGCAGATAATAAATAAGAGAAAAACCAGGATGATCGGAAAAAAACCAGCAAGAAAATACAGAAGAAAAAAGGCTTTCCTAGAGAAATGGTTCAGTAGTATACAGAAATTGTAAGCTAAATTGTGACTTCTGGGTCTGTACTGTCCAGCTAGACACTAGTAGCACTAGACTGTTGACAAATACATTTTAATACACACTTTTCTTATGTATGTGTGGGATATGGTTATATGTGTTCATGTGTGCACATGTGTACGTGAGGTCAGAGATTGACATAAGCTGTCTGTTGCTGTAAAATTATGAAAAATAAAATGCTGTCTTTTACCCCCTCTAGATCCAGCACCGCAGTGTCCCAAGATATCTGGTAGAGACCTTAATCTCAGTCAGCAAAGTGTCTCACCTGCTCTGCTCCATCCCATATCACACTGCCGAAGACCCCTCTCTGAGCCTGGCAGCAATCTCTCTACCCATCTAGTTCCCAAGGCAGGTTATCACCATGCCAGAAATATTCATCTCAATTCTGTGACGGCTTAGTGTCCCAGCCGCCACACTCTCTCTCAAACTTAAAAGAACACACAACACAATAACCTCTGATCCAATTGATAAGACATATTTGCCCACCTAAACATACAAAGCCCAGTACACATCCATCCCTTAAGAACATTCATAGCAACCTGTATAGGTACAGAGTGGAATCTTATATATTTGGTTGTGAGCCTAGCCTTTTTAATGGCTGAGCCATCTCTCCAGCCCCAGAGTGGAATCTTAACGTCTGCCTTCATGTTCTCTCGGTGGCTTCTTCTCTAGTCTCCTTCCGTTCCAGTTTCCTCCTCTTCTCTCAAACTTTTTCTCCTGCCCATCCTTCCTTCTCGTCCAATGACAGGCCTCCTTTTATCTTGTACTTGCCCTCACCTGTGTGACATCCTCTAGCTGTCTTCCTTTGGCAGTCTCCACCTTGCTATTTGAGAAGGGGTCTCTCACTGGACCTGGAGCTCACCCAGCGTAGCTGGACGGAGAGCTCCAGTGATCTTCCTTCTCAATCTTCTCAGCATTGGGATTACAGCTTGGGATTTCTGTGCTACAGTCACACCCCACCCCTGTTTTTAAAGGTTTGTTCGGGGATCTGAACTCAGATGTTCATGCTGGCAAGGTGAGCACTTTGCCAAACGAGCTGGCCCCCATCCCTTCCTAAATCTTTTTCAAACTGGATACACTAAGGACACAAAAATAGTCCATTTTGTTTTGCATTGCGGAACATTGAACCCAATGCCTTGTGCGTGCTAACAAGTACTCTCCTCCTAAGCTATGTTCAGTCATGCTCTTCGAACAGCACGATTAATGATATCTTCCTGATGACACATACGTGTGTAATCCTACACCCCAAATCAGAGAAGTTAGTATTTTTAATCAAACACAGACCAAGAGACCAAGAGCTAACTTTCCTATGGTTGTCGTTTGCTTTTCAATTTGCTGACTGTTTTAGGTTTGGGGGAATATTTCCCTTTAAGTATACTATTTTACTAATTCATCAATATGTCCCACGGGCATACAGTGTATTTCGATCAAATGCACCACACTCCTTTCTCTGTGTGTCTCTTATCCACCTCCATCTACCCCTAACCCTGTGTCCTCTCCCTTCTTCTTTTCCTCCACCTCCTCCTCTTCTTCATGACCCCTGCAGCCCATATTCTCAACAAGATGGGACCGTCCACTGGATCATGGTGGATTTACCAGGGACCACACCCTTAAAATGAGTCTCCTTTCTCAAGAATTCATCCATTTGCCAGAGCTCCTCAACTAGGGGTGAGAGGGGTGGAATTCTCTTCTCCTCTCTGTGCTGGACGGCCGATAGCTGGATTGCATTCAGGTTTTATGCATGTCTTGTGCAGACAATCAAAAGTTCATAAGCGGAGGAGACCTGGTTCTTCCAGAAGGCACAGTCCTCAGCCTCGGATCTTACAGTTTTTATTTTCTATCTTACAATTACTCATTTCTATTTTCTAAGTATAAATGTTTTGCCCGCTTTTATGCCTGTGCACCATGTGCTTGCAGTACCCAAGGAGGCCAGAAGAGGGCGTACAATTCCTTGGAACTGGAGTTATAAGTGGTCGTGGGCTGCCACGTGCGTGCTGGGAGCTAGCTCCGGGTCTCCTGTATGACCAGCGAGTCCTTTTATACACTGGGTCATCTTCCCCGGTCCTTCTTACAATCTTTTGCCCATCTTTCAGGATGTCCCTGGAGCCCTGGCTTGTTGGGGTGACGCGGATATCCCACTTGTGGCTGAGCGAGACGCGGGTACTTATTCTCTGCACTTTAACCAGTTGCGGGTTAACCATAGCTGCTTTTTAGATATAAATGCCAGTTGACTGACTTCCATCTTTTAATTTATTGCTTACCTGCTGCGATGGCGAATCTTGGTTGTCAAGCTGACATACCTGGAAAGAGGGAAAATACACTCAAGAATTGACTCCTTCAGACCAGCCTGTAGGCCCATTTGTGGGGGCATTTTCTTGACTGCTGATGGATGTGGAAGGGCCTGGCCCACTGTGGGTACCCTACTTAGGGCACACGGGGCCTTAACTGTTTAAACAAGGTGGTTGACCATCAGCCTTGAAGTAAGTCAGGGAGCAGTGTCCCTTCACGGTCTCTGCTTCCGGTTCCTGCCTTGCCTTCCTCCCATGATGAACTGCAACAGAATGCCACAAGGACCACGGAGGTCCTTGGTCCTGCTTCATGACTTGCTCTCAGTTACATATTTCCTCGAGCAAGGCCATGCCTCCGACACCCTCCCCTCCAACCACCCTCCCTCCTCACCCATATTAAGCAGCTCCACCAACTAGGAAGTAAGTATTCAATACTGGGGCCTACGGGGAACAGTTCTCATTCGAGGCAGCAACAACCCAAAGACGATTAAGTTTGATGTGATGCTCCATTTCACTGTAAGAGTCAACTTATCAAGCACGCAACTTATCAGTACACTTTAATACTCCATCTCATCCAGAAAGCTGAGAGGAGTCAGCAGACCACCGTCTGAATGTGCACATGCTCCCTCTGAAATCCCAGGACCCTGACCAGCAACTTGCATTAGGAATTTTGAAAACTGCTGAAATTCGTGACGTCTAAAACACTAGAGAGAGTTAAGTCCAGTGGGAGCAGACAAAGGCAACAAGAAAGATGGGAACGAAGTGGCCAATACAAGAAAAATAGGAAGGGAAGACTAAAAACATTGTTTCTCCAAAGAATAGTGACGAAATAAAAAAATCTCCAGGAAATATTTTGAGAATAAAAGAATGCACAAAAACTGAACAGAAATGGGGCCACTTCAGCTTTATGAAATAGCTGTGGTGGGCTTCATGCATTGGAAAACACAGACAGGATATGGGTCACCAGGACGTGGACTCTGAAAGATCTGAAGAAGCACCAAACTATTCGTGAAAGCAATTAAGGGCTCCCTCTTAAACAGAGCAGGCAAAGAGCAGTGAGCTGTCCCACATGGCTTCACAGTGCAGTCTCAAGTAAGGGAACATTCAAGCAGAAATTCCTGTCTTATGCAGACTTCTTCTAACCATTAATGAGCAAACTATAAGCTTTCATATCAGAATCATGGAAGGCAGGCAGATTATAGACCGATCTGGCTTTTAAATAAACGTGAATAGCCCAAGATAAACATCATTAATCAAATCCATCAGCGTACCAGGAAACTAGATCGTGATCATGCAGGATTTATCTCTGGAATTTAACCATAGTGACTTTAATAATATTAATGTAATTAAGCATGTTAACAAATTAGCGTAGAAACCTATTTCAACCTCACAGATAGTTAAATAGTATTTCAAAAGTCACTTTTTCCCACTTTCCCCCCCAAGGCAGTGTTTTACTATGCATCCCAAACTGGCTTTGCACTCTTAGTAATCCTCCTGTAGGGGTTACAAGTGTATATACCCACATGCCAGATCAAAAAAAAAAAAAAAAAAACAAACAAAAAAAAAAAAACCAAGACAAGCACCACCAACAAAAACCCACCTTAACAAATTGGGAATTACAAGGGATTTATTTAACCCGAATAGACAGTGCTCACCAAGACTCTTCAGTAAATTCTCATCTAAATGGATGCTGGGCATGGTGGCACACACCTTATCTCCTAACATTTGGGAGACAAAGGCAGGTGGAGGTCTGCAAATTCAAGGCCATCCTGGTCTATATAGCAAGTTCCAGGACAATCAGAGCTACTTAAAAGACAGATGCCACCCCCCCCCCCCCCAACATCTATCTAACAGGGACAGAGAGATGTTTCCGAGTTGAGCACTGGCAGAGAACTGAAGTTTGGTTCCCAGTTCCAACATCAATGAACTATCTGTCATTCCAGTTCCAGGGGACCCTCTTCTGACCTCCCGGGCATGGCACACACGTGGTGCACAGACATACATGCAGTAAAACACACATACCATGTATTCATAAACAGTAACAGCAAACGTATCTAACAGTTCCATCTAACAAACATTGTCCCGAGAACCAGGTAGAAGATGCGATGTTTGCTATTCCCACTTCAGTGTGGCGCTTATGTGGAAAACAAGTAAAAGGAAGATGTCTGGGAAGGAAGAAAAAGCTGCTCGCCCTTACAAAGAAAGTCTAACTGGAAGAGAGAACAAAAAGAGAGCCAGTGAATACAAATTGTAAGTCATGGGGTTTACCATTTCTAAAGTCGTTGCAACATCTAGCTATCACATGTATCTAGGCAGTAACATATGATAGGCGGCTTGTTACTTAGTTACGAATTAGGTACTATCAAACAACTGAAAGAAATCCATTAGATCAGCTTGTATCTCACTGATAAGTCTCAGTAAATAAAACACATGGAGAGCAAAGAAACACTTATGTTACAGGGACAGTATTGCAGTGTATGGCTGGGCACTGGGAATCTCTCAGAAGAGTGGTGGTTGTGAGAATAGAGGGGCAGAAAAGAGACAAAGGAGGCAGAGTCAGCAGAGCTCAGTGAATGTGAGGGCTGGAGTGGGGTTCACTGAAGGCTGTTCAGGTACGGGTCTTGCATTCAAACCCCAGCTTCACGGGGAGGAAAACAGGTGTGTGTGTGTGTGTGTGTGTGTGTGTGTGTGTGTGTGTGTGTGTGTGTGCGTGTGTGTATGTGTGTGTGTGTATGTTTGTGATATGAGATGAAAATGGCAAGTGCTAATACCTGTTTCATTTCTGTGTTATCGAGCACAACCTGCACCCTGCAGTGAGGAAGATTGTGAGCATGAATTAGGAACGTGTGAACTGTGTAACACGCAGTTTGAGAGAAGCCGTTTGGGGAAGGAGCCTGAAGGAAGAGAGGGAAAACAAAAACAACAACAAAACAACCTGAAGAAGTTTCAATGTCAAGTTCATTCTCCTGATCATCGTGGATAATGCTGCAGAAGCCAGAGACGGGATATCAGAGACAGAGTGGCTTGGAGGGATATCTTTTGGATTCCTTACCTGTGAATATTCCTTGAAATGTCCTTCCTATAATAAAACTCGAGCAGCAGAAGATAAATGAGCTGGTGCCTTGTGGCAAGAACAATAACAAAGAAAATGCAAGGTGTTGCAGTCTGGGTGAGCCGGGAGGGAGGCAGAGGCTCCCGGCTTTGCAGAGCCCAGAGGTTTGTTCCTTCTGGAAGCTCTTTCTTTTTTCTTTTCACTAAGTGATTAATTTCCATCTTTCTCTGCTTTGTTGGAACATCATACCACAAACAACAATGGTTGGAGTGGCTGGGATATCCAAAGGTCAGCTGATCTAGCCATTTGTCCCCTGGGAAGGGACACCCCACTATCAAGGCAGACAGGTTTTCTTTGTAAAAGCCAGTTTAAGAAGAATTAGCTCTTGCTGAGGGCTGGAATGCAGGTCTGAGGAGTCTTTCTTTCCTATCTGGAACATTCTTCCCTGTGTCTAACCTAATTTCTTCACACTGCATTTATGTTTGCTTCCCAAATAAGACTGAATGGCATTGAAACCCCATTGAATCTGCCTTTTAATAGCTCCAGGTTCTGTAGCACAGATAGGAGTCACCCCGAAGCTTCAACTAGTCTGAAATGACTTGCTTATGGGGCTACAGAGTGGAAACAGTAAATTAGATCCTCTCCAGAGTGTAGCACACACCAGGGTCTGAGCAAGGTGCGCTGAAATGAGCTAGGTGTACGCTGAATGAAGCTAGAGGCTATGCAAACGATAGAATCTGGTAGAGGCCTAAAGGGGAAATTGTGGAGGGTAATCTGGAAGCAGGGAATTAGTGTTAGAGAGGAATAAAAAAACTGCTTAGGAAACATAGGTTACACGGATAGAATTTAGGCAGAGGGGTCTCTAATGTGACTTGTCGCTTTCTAACTTGACTTATCAGAAACCGTAGGGAGAAAAGTTTGTACCCCTTACATGCTTGAAGAGTAGGTTTGAGGAGAATCTGTTTCTGTTAAGATTCGTGCAGTTCTATTGCTACGGGTTAGGCCCTATTCCCACGGCAAAAGGAAACAGCCCAGTTCACTGTTGGCCATTAATGACCATGCCCTATCAAAGAACAGAGCCTGCCTGAACCAAACAGTCTGTAGTGGTTGGTCCCGGGTGACAGGCACACATTAAATCCTGGTTCACCTCTCAGTCCTGTAAGCCCTGCTTCTCTTACCTGACAGGGAGAGTGTAATTCTTCCAGTCTGGGTGGATGACAGCGCTACTCTTATTGGGAAGAACATAACCGCCAGGGACAGGATAACCCTGAGTGACAGCCATTGAAGAAGAACAACACTAGTGAACTCCGAAAACACATGTGTCGGTATCTCTGCTGTGCAAATCTCCTATTTGTTCCAAATGGCCATACTTGCGGTTTTTGGTCTCTGGAAAGCATGTTTAATTGTTCAATGTCTAACTTGGGGCTGGGACCTAACAGATTTACAGATGACAGCATAAATGAAATATAAAATCCAAGAGCTGTATATGCTGTTAAAAATGTCTGTTTGGGACTGGTATATATATATATATATATATATATATATATATATATATATATATATATATACACACACACATATACATATATATACATACACACATATATACATACATACATATGTACACATGTATACATACATACATATATATATGTATATATATAATTTATTTATTTATACATTAGCCAGAACCAGGCATACATTATTACTGTTATTTGTCTTTTTATTTCTTTCTTTATTTTTTTTAAAAAAGTGTTCTTCATGAAAGAGCTCTTTTTCTTATTTCCTGAGTATTAGGAATAAATTTTGTCTAGGAGGGGTGGGGGATGCTTAATGTACACTAGCGTGGGTCGCTGGAATGGATCATTTCACAGGAAACTCTGGGACATTAAGAGACTCACTGCTAGGATAATGACCAGGTCACGGGGACAATGAGAAGGGCCTCCGTGAGGACAAACGGTAGCAACTGAAGAGGAGTGAGGAGCAATATGGTATGGCTCTAGAAGTGGCCTTGGCCACTATCAACTCCTTTATTCTTCCCAGAGGCAGACCCCGGACATCTAGGGTCTTAGATCCACTGTAAAACACTCTTCCTAAGGGGTTGTAAGCATTCTCCTCTTCCAGCCCTTCTGTCCATCAGAAACACAACAGGATCCTGACATCTTTCTTTGCTTTCTCCTGTGCATTTTAATGGTCCAAAGTTCATTTATGTGTCCCCTTTGAGACAGGCAAGCATAGGGGACAGTTTAACAACCTGGGACTCCACTTGGCTTGGGCTATACACACTTCTAATAATGTGCTTAGTTGAGACTATGTACTTTCCACACACATCCCTCTTAGAATAATATACCTAGCAACCTGTTAGCAACTGTGAGCCCTCCCTCCCCACATCCAGCCGCACACACTCTACTCTGAGCAATGCAGCGTTGCTCTGAAATTCCCTTTCCTATAAAGACCCTCAAACTTAAACAATTCTATTTATTCACACCTTGCTTATGTCTGGGCAAGAGACGAGAGTAGGAGGGCTGATCTGGCCTGAACTGGTTCTGAGTACATACACAGCAAGGCAAACTTTGTCCTCAAAGTGAACTTTTAGGGAGACTCTTTCAGTTGCCACCTCATAGTTATGCATAACTTGACATGCATATGATTAAAAAGCAAGTGCATTATGGGAGGGATATGCACACCGAGCGAAAGCTTACCTAATCTAAGCCTGTGTCAATCAAGTAATGAACTTTTTACACTGTGCCCTTTAGCAAACAAACTCCTCCTTCTTTTGTACCCTGTTGAAAAGAAGCCCTGTGTAATAACTGGGGATCTTTGAGAACACACACTTGGGTAGTTCACTGTCAATCTTGACAGTGCACTTCCTTCCCACCTATACTAGACTTTGAGTTAAGAATTCTTGTGACTTTGTAATCTGTATGCACCTTTCTTTCATTCTTAAATACGACACCAAGAACCAGCAAATCGCCCAGCCCAGATCCCAACCCAGTCACCCCTGTGACACGGTGACCTCTTCCTCCTGAGCTCAGCAAAAACAAGCCATATGCGCAATGGTGGACATTCCCACCAGTTGGCCTTCCCACTCCTAGGTAACAAGATCTGTTTCTGAGAGCACAGGCTTTCTCAATACCTAGGAATTAGGGTTTCAGAAATAAACAAACTACTGACAGGTTAAGCAGCAAAAACTAAACGGAGTGTAGGAGAGCTTGGATCATATCCCAAGCCAGTCGCTCCCATTCCTCTACAAGATACAATGGAATCAGTGGGGAGTGGCTGAGTAAGAGTTTTAGGCATCTTTGGGTGGGTGTGCGTGGCTGCCCTGCAGAACACACAGGAGATTTGTTCCACGACATTGGAGACAAAACTGACAGATGTTCCGGTCTCTCACATAACGTCCTGCAGAATTAGCAAATGCCCACCTTCCTCCTCCCATGAACTCAAATCCCTACAGGACAGTGTTCATGCTGTCTGAGTGGTCGTCACACTTTACTGCTTAGTGAAACATAAGTAGGAAACACAAAGTCTGCGTGCTCAGCCCAGACACAGTTTGTAGGCATGGAGACCCTGTGACTCCTCCCACACTCACCCTCTACCTTCACAAAAGCAGCACTCTCTATGGGGTTCTTATATACAGATTTCTATTTTTCTCTTATTTTACTTTCTTTTTAATTAACCAATTTAAGATAAAGTTTCACTAACTATGCCAGGCTGACCTGGGATTCACGATTCTCCTGCCTCAGTCACGCTGGTGCTGGGATTGCTGTGCACCTGACTTCTCTTTCCTTAGACAGCAAACTTGGCTGTCATGGTCATGAGCAACATCTTTGTTCTTTATAACATCACCACCACCACCACCACCACCACCACCACCACCACAACCACCATCATCCTCATCCTCATCACCATCTTCATGCTTCTAATCACCATCACCACCATCATCACCACCACCATCACCACCACCACCACCATCACCACCATCACCACCACCATCACCACCACCACCACCATCATCATCACCACCACCACCATCACCACCATCACCACCATCACCACCACCACCATCACCACCACTACCACCACCACCACCACCACCACCACCACCACCACCACCACCACCACCATCACCATCACCACCGACAGCATATCATTATCCTCATCACCTCTAGCCACGAGGCATGTCCAGTGACTGTGATCTGCAGTATGGTGACTCCCTGGCAGAAGCTCCTGTAGTAGCCACAAGCACTCACACAATCACCTCCTTCACAAGAGGCCACTCTACCAGGCACTGTGCAAAGCCCCCTCATCCCGTCTCATCCAGTTTTCTCCCACACCCCCTCAGCAGTACTCAGAGATGTGCAAGCATTCCCCCTAATCCCCGTTTTGTAGTAAAAAAAAACAAACCAAAAACCAGAAAAGCAGGCCAGGGATCTAAGGAATAGCCCGGAACTTCATGGTAAAGAAGTGTTTGGTGCTAAGGACAGCTCCCATTTCCAAGAGGACAAGAGACAGTTCATTGCAGAGTCAATAGGAGTGACCATGGCCAGGAACATAGATTTAGGTCATCTTGAATCCCATGTTCCAGCATGGAAGCAGTTTCATGAGGTTTTTATAGTAACAGAACAAAGGAAGTCACAAACCAAGACGGTTTTCAAACACTCTGGGGGAAACATCAGAGAGGCAGGTCAGAGCAAAGCAGAGAAATCTCATCCCAGAGCCTCAGATGCTGACTGCTGCACACTTCCTTAGCTTTTCGGTTGGTGCAAGCTAGTGGTCTACTAAGGTAACCCATTCAAAATGGATTCTATGGTGGTCACAGGATGTTAGGTCTGACACCGACGTAGGCAAGGAATGGCTTTTAGCAGGATAGAACTAGCCTGAGGCAAACTGTGCTCAGGCTCTGGGTCTACAACATTCCAACTCCACTCCACTACTGCAGGTCTAACTGTGGGACCTTAAGAGCCCAGGGTTACAGAGGAAAGGTCCAGGGAGCTTCAACCCAGGAGACTTCAAACATGAGAACAGTAGGGTTTGGCTACCTCGACACTTCCAACTTAGCACCATAGCCATAAAGCCAGCTCCCTCAGCCTCAACCCTAGTAAGAGCCCAATCCCCTGACAGTTAAAAGGCTTCACTCTTTGTTTGACCTTATAAAGTGTCCCCTACACCAATGTAGATGAAACATCCACCAACACCCTGGCCCTGGAGTAGTACTGGACCGTACAAACCTTACCCCCAGAGACCTTGGCCACCTCCAGAGGAACATAAATACCACCCCTGCCTCCCAATACCCATGGGACTGGTCTTTTGAAGCTGGTGTGTTCATTGCCCACACACTCATAGCCTACAGAGATCCTGCATTACACTCATCTGGTTCCAGCTAAGTTCCCTCCATCCAGTCTAGATTGGTGTGCAAGGGGCCTGGCTACCCCAAGGGGAAGCCAACACTGGGCAGCCTCCAATCAGTCAGTGGCTGCAGACATAGCTTCTTTCTAGGAATTCTCAGTTCACATGGCAGGCCCCAGAACCTCAGCTCTGGGTGTCTGACTCTAAAGTTCCTGCTCAACTCTAACTAGACCATGAGAGGGACTTCCAAGCCTGCTCATCTGGAAAGGTCGGCTGTGGCCTGAGACTCTGAGCATCTCCAATGCTCCCAGAAGATACTGGTGCTGTGTCTGCCGACCACACCTCTCAAAGCAGGGTTCCACCTGGGATGTGGTATTCCCAGTGACCAGCAGGTCCTCACTGCATTCTATGGATGGACACTCAGAACTCCTTCATTGTTCCTTTCTAAACTGTCAATTCTCCAGCTGTTGTGCTAAGGCACAGTGGCTCCTGGGCAAGGTGTAGGGCAGGGAGGAGAAGTTGACCTCATCTTCATTTGTATAACTGGCAGCCATTCAGGGAGCTGAGCTAACAGGAGGAACACAAGGTCTGAAGAAGCCAGGCCAGGTCCTGCGGCAGGGAGCAGACTGCCTCCCTCCCCTCTGGACAAATGAAGTTTCAGTGAAATGAGGACAGACTGGGACATCCTTAGGTCCCTTTTGTTTTCAGGGAAGGCCTGGTAAGGTCTGAGCAAGAAAACGTGGGGCTTGGGGGAGCCCTATCCTTGGAGGAGATTCCCTGTTGACTTGTGCAGGAGAGAAAATGCTTCTCTGTTCTCTCTGCGGGAGAGGCTTTGCAGGCTGTCAAAAGGATGCTGAATGCAGATCAATGCTTTGCAAATGCCCTCCGGGAATCACCCCAGGCTACTTCACCAGTCACGAGGGGTGCAAGGTTCTATTTTACTTCTTCCCCAGAAAGAAAATAAAAGCGAGCGTCCAACAAACGTAAGAATCTGCATCTTGCATTCCCAGGCAAAAGACAGACAGCCTGGTGTCTCACTGATGCTGATGGGCGTCATCCCCCTGAGCTTTGCTTTGCTTCAGGCTTCCTGAGGAAACCTAGAGCACGCTCTTGGGCAAGTGACCATCTTCAGAACTCAGGGGTGTAGCACCATCAGGTCACCCTTGGAGCTGCTTCAGTAAGCCAATGGCCTCAGCAACTCCTTCCTCAGCCAGCGGGGGAAACCTCCCACACACACCTTGCATTTTGCCTCTGTGTTCAAACAGTTTCCAAGAGGTGTGCTGCTTCTCACATAGAGCCTGAGTTTGTGAGCCTCTAATGCAGCTGAACTGAGTCACAGCACTCCTTCCTGCAACCGGCTGCTGTCACCGCTGTCACCCTGTCACCACTGTTACCCTGTCACCAGAGTCCCTCTGGCTTTTCCAGAGCCACATCTCAGTCCCCATCTTCTCCTGTTTTCCAGACTGTTGCTACTGCTGTCTCCAAGCTCTTTGACCATAATCCCTTTAATCCTTTTCTGCACACTTCTAGCACTTTCCACGGCCTTGTTGTCAATTCAGCTCTGCCAAACTTTTGGGAGAGTTTCTTTACAGCAGATTTTTTTTTCCTCTCCCAGAGTCTGGCTTAGTAATTTATATTTAATGGTGATACCATAAATATTAAACTAGCATCTATACTGTCCTCTGTATTTTCCAATTGGCTTTCACATCCAATCGTTTATACACAAATCAGGCAACTTTTATGTAAAGCCCTAGTGCATGAAACTGAAATTCAGAGAGCTTAGCTGCTTTCCCAGGGCTCCCCAGAGAGACAAGAGAGAGTGAAGAAAACCATCTGAAATTGTGCTTTGTCTGGATTCTTTTGCTCATCATCAGGATGACGGTTGCGTTGTCTGTGATCAAAGCCAGGGAGCCTGCTATAGAATTTAGGAGGGGCCCTGGAAAAACTAGGTGGAGAAGACAGGTTTAAGCAGTGTCCTGAGAGATATGTCATAACTGGGAGGAGAGGAGAATTTAGCTACAGAGGGAACAGGGGCACGCAGCTGAAAGGTGTCACCTCTACCCAACTGGTGTCTGGTGTCTGTGGGAGGTTCCCCCGCTGGCTGAGGAAGGAGTTGCTGAGGCCATTGGCTTACTGAAGCAGCTCCAAGGGTGACTGATGGTGCTATACCCCTGAGTTCTGAAGATGGTTACTTGACCAAGAGTGTACTCTAGGTTTCCTCAGGAAGCCTGAAGCAAAGCAAAGCTCAGGGGGATGACGCCCATCAGCATCAGCGGGACACCAGGCTGTCTCTTTTGCCTCGGAATGGAAGATGCAGATTCTTACGTTGGTTGGATGCTCATTATAATTTTTATTCTGGGGAGAAAGTAAAATAGAACCTTGCACCAGTTGGTGACTTTCTCAACACACATTATCTAAAGAAAGGAAAGGTAAAGGGGAAGAAGGGCATGGATTTTGGAGTACAACATTGCATCTAGATTTCTAAATAGTGCACAGTGAGAGTTACCAGGGTTGGAGATGAACCAGCCGCCCGCCCATGCTGCGTTCTTGCCTAGAAGGACAGCAACTCCTAGCAGAGAGCAAGGCTTGTGCTTCCGTTCAGTGCTGCAGACCGGGCAGGGTCGTAACTCTTACCATCTTCGTCCTAAATGCAGTAAATGCTGCCCGGATTCTGACAGGCAGAGAGATCCTCAGTGTTGGAGCCTCGTAGATGTTGGCTTTGCCTGCTGCCGAACAACTCTGGCCAACCCACCTCAGGAAGATTTTAGTGCATTTGAACATAACAAGCCAAGCTAATTTGGGGAGGAAAAAGAGTATGAACTGGTGGTCAAGAGACACGAGTGTTCGCTCTAGAACTCTTGGAAACACCTCGCTCAGTAGGCCTATGACATCAGAATGGAGCCTACCTGCTTCGGAGGGGACCAGACAAATCACCCTGGTTGGTTCCGTTGCTGCTACATTCAAGAGTCAGGCGCCTAGGTAAGCATGCTGACAGGCTCAGCCGGAGGATGCTGGGACGCCATCTGGGGTCAGGAAGAGTGTCTGTCCAAATGCTAATGTGGCGGCTGACAGTGTACGGCACTCCTCTGGTACACAGTCTGAGAGCCCCCCATGTGTCCTGAGGACAGTTTCCCAGAGGGTATTCAAGGAAGCTGGGAGCTTTGGAGGGCGTGGAAAGGTGTGAACCCTCTATGCTGGGCATTTTGGAAAATATTTTGGAAAAGTTGAAACATGCTCAGAGATAGAGGGGACATAGCATTATAGGATCCAGACCTATGCAGTCTTCACAGTCTCGAACTGCCCCCAGTTGCATTTGATATTTGATCAATTTGGGCCACAATTTACAATTATAATAATAAAAAAAAAGCACAGGAATGAGAAGCTGGGTAGAAAATAAGTGAAAAGAGGATAAAGTCATTCATTTGTATCCCTTAAGAACGGGTTACACACTAGGCTCTGGGCTGGGTTCTTGGGCACTGTCACCCCATTTTAAGATATGAGAAGGTCCCAGGACAATGACATTAAGTCACGTGCTGAAGCCAGCTTGCTTATAAATCTAGAGATGGAGGTCCAAATAAGCCATCTGCTAGAGACTTCTGGAAAGCAGGAAGGAGGAAGGGACAGGGCTGTGAGATTTGGTTTTCACAAAACAGTGGTCAGTCACAGTTGCCTTGGAGACAGATTCCTCTAGATGTAAATCACTGCCTCTGAGCAGACAGGGAGCACCATTTCCCCTGCATTGTTTCCTTTGTCAGTCAGAAACACCTTCTGTCTTGGCTGCAGTTTCCTAATCACACTGCAGAGTGGATCTAGACAGAGCTGCCAAATATTTTCTCCCAAGTCTCTAGGGTCTCTAGAGGAACTAACAGAATGCCCCAAGAATCAGGGGGTGGGCATCTCTAGTGGAGTTGATGATGATAGCAACCGGGCTGAGCGGAGGTTGGGAGGGTCCAGGCAGGACTGGACGAGCACTTCAGCTTTCTAATCAATCCCAGGACACAGGTGAGAAGTGAAGATGGCTAGGGAGAGTCAGAGACCAGGAAGTCCAGGAAGTTCCAGATCAAGGCTTGGTCTCCTAACTCTGGGGCACAGGTAGGAAGTAAAAAAGCCTGTGATGTGGTAGTGTCAGGAAAGTAGCAATCGAGGTGCCAAGTGAGGGAATGAGAGTGAAGATTAAGATTGATTGGGTGTTCCTTTAAACAGTGGGAAGGAAATTAGGTGGTAATTGTGGTCTGCTCACTCCCTGAAACAGGGCCTTATGTAGCCAAGTCTGGCCTTAAACTCACTATGTGGCTAAGGGTGTTTTTGAACTTGCAATCTAGCTGAGGTTGGACTTGAACTCACTGTATAGTCAAGGCTGGACTTGAACTCACTCATTAGCTCAAGCTAGACTTGAATCTATTCTCTCTCTACTTTCCCAGCATTGGGATTTTAGGCACGTGCTACCACGACTGCCTGTGTATACAGTAAACTCATTTTACTGTCTGTATTTACTTGTGTTAGTTGCTTTTCTCCCTGCCATGGGCAAATAGCAGACAGGAAGTGATTGAAGAGAGGGTGGGTTCTTCTTGGTTCACAGTGTGGGGTACAGTCCGTCATGGTAGCAAAAGCACAGTAGTAGGATGAATTGTTCTCCACCGTGGGAGACAGGCTGCTGCTGCTCCGCAGAAGTCACAGAGCAGGGATAAGCTCCACTGTCTTGCTTCTGTGTGATTCCATCTCCTAAAGTTTCCTCAACATCCCTAAATGGCACCACTAGCAGGGGGCACATGAGCCTCTGGGGACATGTCACATCCAAGGCATAATGACATTAAGGCACAGAAGATGATCTGCTATAATACAGACAGTAATACTGTACTGTAGTGAAGGAAGCTTACATACCTGTTGACTCACATGATTTAATAGTGACATAGATAGGATCCACGCACACACACCCACAGCCTACACTGCATCCCACAAATTTGCTTTCTTTGACTCACCCTCCTCAGGCCACACCCCTGTAAACGCCATTTTATCCTCTATCTAGAGATGTCCTTAGTCAAAAGAAAAATCCAAAGGAAGGTCTCAAGGTCTTCGAACAATCTTATAGACTTATAATCTCTTGCACTCATTTCTTCTTTGGAGAAATGGGCTGGCTTTAAGCCCTTGATCTGTCTGCCTTGGCTGATCAAGAATGGGGATTATGGGTGTGTACCACCACATCCAAACACATATCTGGGAAGCCAGTGTGTAATGCTGAAGTTTTAATATGCTGAGAATAAAAGTTTTCTAGTAACCAGAAAAGACATATGTTCCAAGTTTCCAAAAACACCCTGACCAACCACTGCACCTTTGCAGAAAGAGCATCAAACAAAGCCAAACACCCCTTTCTCAAGCAACTGCAAACATAATGATGACGGACAAAGGAGATGATGCCAGAAGGATCTGGAGCAGAAATCTTTATTATATTAAATCGAGCTCAGAGACCCAAGGAGCCCTGAGCACTCTTGCTGTAGGCTGGTCTGGGCTATGTGTTCAAGTAAGCATAACTAGATAAACTGTAAGATACCATGTGGGAGCAGCTGTCACGGTGATAATGAAATGTGAGCTGGTGATCATGCAGGGGATTTTATCAGCTACACACATCTTTTAAAAACAATCCCATGGACACTTAGGAAGACTTCTTTTTGACCCAAATTGAGGTTAAGCAATCAGTTTCCAAGAGAAAGATTATTGGATCTCTAGGACAGAAAAAAAAACCCCACTTATGTAGGCTCAGATTTTTTTCAAATCCTACTTTGATAAGGGATCTTATAGATTCAACCTCCCACTGACCAAAGGTAGGGGAGGAAGATGGCTAACAGGACAAGGGGGATGTGGATGAGTTTACAAGTAGTTTCTTAGGGAGATTCCAATCTTCATTGTCTGCAGTCCAGTCCACTAGCAAAACACCAAACATGAATCATCAGTAGCAGGTCGATCCAGAAGAAACCCCTGAGCCTCCACAGATCAGCACAAAGCAGCTGGAACACAACCAAAAGTTCTTTGGTGTATTTCTCTCTACAAATTTAGCACACATGAAGATCAAAGAAGAAAGCAAGGTGAACTAATGCCAGAGTGTCATCCACTGTCTGTTCAGATATACTCTTTCAAAATATCACCCGTCCTCTCAAGCATCCGCTCCAGCAAAACATCACATGCAGCTCTCAGAAAAACACCACCCATCTGGTCTCAGCAAAACATCCTCTCCTGTGTCTGCTTCAGCCAAACATCCTCCCCTATGAACGTTTCCAGAGAAATATCACATGACACAGCTGGGTCTCCAAGGAAGCCAGAAATTCCCTCTTCACTCTGGTACATCTAGTCATGATTTTTCTTCATGTAGGGTTCACATGTGTCACGTGTGTGCATGTATGTCTGTATTTTTATATAATCATTAAAAAGTTTATAAACTGTAAAGGAGTAGATTTCAACAAACTTTTTGTTTCCTGTTTTAATGGAGGACACTACCAGAAAATTTCTCCCATCTTTTTTGTCTGCATTTCACTCGGGAAATTCAAGCCAGGCTCCAGGTCTGCGTGCCTATTTAGTAAGCTTTACATAGGCACCTTACAGACCTTTGTCCAGGTAGCCAGGAACCAGGAGCGGGTCATGCTATGTTGGACCCTTCTCTGAAATGCAAGGGTTTTCCTCAACACTGAATGATGACAGAGGCCACCTGTGGCTTTGGGCCCAAGTCTGCAATCTGTGCTAGACTCCGAAGTTTCAGGGAAGGAAGTCTATTTGGTCACAGTTGCCTTTCTGGCTTCTTTATGTCTTCCCCTTTGGTTGTTTTGTTCTTGATTTCTTTTTTCCTCTACCACTGATTCTTATCAAACCACACAGAAATAACAAGGTCAAGTTTCAGGCCAAATAATTCACAATCTTACTCTTTGGTCTGTATCCCTTTTTCTTTTTAATTTTTATAATGTACATAGGTGTTTGGCCTGTGTGTAGTGTCTATGCATCATGTGTCTTCAGTGCCTGAAAAGGCTAGAAGAGGACAAAAACAGGAGTTACAGTGAGCCACCATGGAGATCAGAATCCTGACCTCTGAGCGAGCAGTCAGTGCTCTTAACCACTGAGTCATCTCTCCAGCCCCTGTCTTTATTCTTTCTTTTCAGAGGTACATTCACTATAGGATGTGTGTGTGTGTGTGTGTGTGTGTGTGTGTGTGTGTGTGTGTGTGTAGTAAACTTTTTAAAGGGGCATCTAAGAATTTATCTGTCCCTCCTTAAGAGAAGTAGGGAGAAGAGATGGAGATTAATGTCGTCATCTATGGCATGCTGGATTAGGAGACTCACTCCATCTACAACATGCAATGAAAACATTAGGTTAACAATTTCAGACATGTTCTTGGGTCAGAATTGGTGATGGGAAGCACAGTGAACACCAGACAGCCATTTAGTATTGCTCAAGATGGGATGTCTAACAGGGAACCATCCTTCTCTGTAAGCCAGGACTCAGTGTGATGCACCTCCAGAAGGAGAGGTTCATAAAGGAAGTTTCTCCCCCAACACAAATGCCACAGGAAGCTGCACTGAAGCTGAAGGGACAAAGGTTAGAGAAGCAAGCATCCTCAGGACACAAGCTAGCCCTGGCAGGGGTTTGCATGCCTGGTTGTTGCTGCTTCGCTGTTCAAGGAACAGTGATGTGACTGAAACGGACCTAGACATGTTAGCTCTCCCTACAGCCCGATTGGAACACAAAACCCACTTCTAGAGTGAAGAGATGGTTCACTGTGCCCCTCAGAGAACCTCCCATCAGTGCTTTGTGGAAGGATATTAAACAATACACTGACAAAGAAACAAACACCAGCAAGAGCAAAGGGGAAATAAGGCCATGCATGGAGATGCGGCAGAAATAAGCCATGCCAGGAATCAGAGGGGAGAGATTGGCAGTGCAGAAGCTATCAGACATAGATTATAAAAGCATCACACATTACTTATCAGTTCAAAGCATAAAACATGAAATCATCCCTAAGAGAGGAAAGCAACTTAAAAATAACCTAAGAAGCTAGAAAGAAAAACCCATTAAATACCCTGATTGGGTAGCCACTGTCTATAATGACTTGGGATACATTTTAAAATAAGTAGAAAATTCTGAAACTGTTTGCAAAAGGTGATTAATTTTTAAGATGAAAACAGTAATCACAAGATTTGATCATTATGCAGTGTGTGTGTGTGTGTGTGTGTGTGTGTGTATGCGCGTGTGCATGCGTAGATGTACATGGACACATGTATCTGTTTATTTTGCTTTACTATATAGGAAATACAAATTCATTCTAGGCATATAAAAAATGTGTGTGAACAAAAATGGCAGTTCTGGGATTAACAGAAGATAAGATTCAGATAAAGGAGAATTCATCATGAAAGGATACATGAAAGAAATTATTTAAAACAACACAATGAGAGGAAACCACAGGCAACACTGAGATGCAAAGGCATTTAAAAGATACCGTTGTGCCCATAGGGCTGGAAGGGAATGAAGCATAGGCAGGATTTAATAGTAAAGCCCCAGGACCTCCCTAGCCATGGATAGTTAGGTAGGCTTTACAGCACCAGACACCTTTCCTTCTTAGTGAGTGGACCTTAAATCCAGTTAGCTGTTGGTGACGCTAAGGTACAAGTGCAACTACTTCACCCTTGTCATGTTGGCCTTTGGGGTGGCTTGTAGGTGTCACAGCTGGGTAGGACTGTTGTTCGATTCTCTCCTTTGATGGTTCGCATAGCACCTCTGGGTACCATGAGAGCTTGTCCCCAGGAAGGAGACTTCAGGGTCAGCTTCAGTTTGATTCCTCAAAGTCCTGTGTACAAAGTGTGTAGCGTCTTCAAAACCGAGTCTTACCTTTATTTTCTGGGTCACCTCAGTCTATACGATATCCTCTAGTTCCATCCATTTACCTGCACATTTCCCTACTTCGTTTTTCTTTCCAGTTGACTAGGACTCACTCACTCACGTACATGCAGCACATGCTTGTGACCCATCCCTCAGTTGAAGACCATTTAGGTTGTTTCCCAAATGGCAATGAGGATGGCTGAGCAAGAAACCGTGGACGAGGATGTTGGTTGGGCACACGGTGCAGGGTGCTACAGTTGGATCCTGTGGTTGACACTCTTAGCGATTGAGAGTTCGCCATAGTGATTTCCAGAATGCCCATGCCAGTTTGCAATCCCACCAGCAGTGAACACACACACTAGTGCCATGTTTATAAACTAGCAGGATTCCTAAGTGCACTCTGTACTCATCCTTATACCCACAAAGAAGTGCGGCTGCCGCTCTTCATCAGAAAAACATCTTTTTGCAGCAGACAGAGACCACTATGGAAAGCCAGAACTGGTTAACATGGAGAACAGCTCGAGTGCCCAGCTCCAATGGATACACATACAACACAATGCCAACATCTAAGAAAAAAACACCAAGCAAAGACTATAGGAGGCAGAGGATCAGATGTCTGCTGCAAGCTGTGTCTCTTATGTATGACAGAGAAGCTGTAATCATGAAATCTTAATACATGCCAACATGGATGAGAGAATTCTCATTGGGCCCCACTCCAAGATGAAGAGATATAAACAATTTATGGTGACTGAGGAAGAATTCACTTATTCCTGGGACAAGCATCCTGATAGGTGATCTGATCCAACATGTATACACATATATACAGATATAAATACATATGTATGTATATACATAGATAATATACTTACTTGTACATATATACATACATATATGCATATATGTATATATACATGTATATACATAAATGCATATATCATATACCCATACACCTACATACCTACGCACCTATACACATATACATACATATATATGTACATACAGATATATACATACAAATACATATATGTGTATACAGCTATACACATACACACATACACACCTATACATATATGCACATATACATATATACTACAAACACACAAACATATACACTTGTATACCTAGACACATATAATGCTGTACACCTACACACATATACACATATACATATGCATACATATATGTACACATATATCTATGAACAATACTAAGCGGACTCAGTGGAATGTATTTATATGTAAAAATTAAATAAAAGTTAACATAGGCCAGTCATGAATTTGAGAGTGACCAGGAAGGACACAAGAGGAGTTGGAGGAGGAGAGGAAGGCATATAAATGATGCAGATATAGTAGTCACATGTGAAACTCTCAAAAAATAAAATCAAAACAAAGTTTACAATCTGTTATTCATAAGAAGAAGAATAAGAAGCAAAGGCCCAAGGAAGGACATCAAGCCACACATTCAAAATACTGATAACAGCAAAAGACGATTACGGAAAGTAATGTCACAGACTTAGCAGAAGCCAACTGAAGAGAACAAAGGTCAGGAAGAGTTAAAGCAGGGGAAATGACACATCACATGAACAGGAGCGACAGTAAGCCTAACGTTAGCCTCCTGAGCAGGCGCGAGGCGCCCTGAGAAAACACTCTGCAATCTATTCACTGTAAGCGCTTGGTGAAGAGAGGAGCTGTAGATCCAGGGAAACAGGACAAGTAAGTTTAGAACCTCCCACAAGAATGTGCTTTAGGAGGAAGAGTGACCTCTAAATGGAAGTGTAATGGTCAAGGGGATTGGGGGACAGAGTAGGTGAATTGGAAAGTCTGCACACAGCATGCAGGAGGTGGAGGCAGGAGGATGGCTCAGAGGACAGTGTTGGCTGGGCTAAGTGAGACCGTGTCTGTATGCATGTGTGAGTGTGCTCACACTTATCCACCCATGTCTATTACCTGCAGGGGCATAGCAAATCTGAGACAGAAGCACCGCGTTGGTGAATGAATGACAGGAAGGATTATAGGTTCAAACGGAGAATAGTCCTACGAGGATGTCCCTAGAGATGAGCGATTAGGGCAGGAGAAAACACCATTAAACTTGAGTCTAACACATAGAAATTTCAGAAAAAAACAAATCCAAAGAGAAATATCCACTTTGATTAAGGTAATTACGATAATGTATCCATCAAGCTCATAGTTAAAGATTTTCCCATAAAGTCATCAACAGGGTTACATAGGAATTTAATGAAAAAATTCTATACAATATTATTCGTAGTGCTCTCCTGAAGGATAAAGTAGACGATATTCCTAAAGAATTGAATGGAGTACCGTGACTTTGTTACCTTACTCTGGCAAACACAGTGAGAGAAAGGAATTAATGCTTGTGTTAACTTTTTAAATTAAATTTATGTTTACTTAATGACTTTGTGGGTATGTGTCTACCTGAGTATGTCTGCATGTGCATGGGGGTGTACACGTCATGTATTTGCATAAGGGCCAGCAGAGAAGCCAAGTGTCCCCTTTAGTGCTCCCTGCATTCTCCCTTGAGGCAGAGTCTCTCTTTGAATCCGGGGTTCATCCCTTCTCTAGACTGGAAGCCAGTCAGCCTCAGCCCTCTTTCCTCACTCTTCCAGATTTGGGGCTGAAATGACAGGCATATGTGGGATGTCCGGCCTGTATGCACAAAGTACTCTTAACTGCTGGGTCATCTCTTCAACCCCTAGTGCTAAATTTTAAAATCTAAGATGAGAAATAAAACCATAAGTTTGGCTTTATGCGAAGGATGCAAAGGGTTGATAATTGTTTAATAACAGAGAAAACAAAATTCAAAATAAAGGGGCAATTCAGAATCGTGTGCTATGAGTTTAATGTCTGTATCTCTCAACTCTCAGTGAGAGAAAAGGCAGGGAGCTATGGTGTAGTTTCCTGAGGGTTGAGGATTCAGAGCTCAGGGATGGGGTAACAATAATTTTGTAACAGAACAAAGAGATGGGGAGAGCTGTTTTCTGGGTGTTAGGGGAGTGCAAGGCTCATCTCCACTGGTTTCTCTCTTTCTCTGTAAAGTAGAATGCTAGGGTACCTTCTAAAAGGAAGGAACTACATAGAAGTTCATTTCAGAAATGAGTAGAAGTTTGGAAGTTAGAACAGATTTTTCAGGCAGACCCGCGTGTCAGAATGGTTCCAAGGTGAAGTTAATCTTAACGTGCTGGTGGTTCTCTGAGCTCTTCTGTCTCTAAGGTCCGAGTGAGCCATGAGTCCGAGGCTTCAGGAGACCTGGAAAATGCTCTCTAAAGATTATGTGCTGGCGCTGGTCAGAGGCAGAGCAATGGGGTCTAGAACTTGGGAAACCTGGTCACTGTGACATTGCTAGCAAATTAATGACAGAAAGCTGCTTCACGGTTCGGGAGGAAGGAACACACATGGCTCACCTAGTTAATGACTGAAATAGACGGGACATGTCTGTCAGGCTGCAGAAAGATCTCTTCCCGAGAACAATAGGAGACACTGCTCCCAGCGGTGCTGAGAGGTGCAGAGATCTGTGAGGCGTGCTGCAAAAAGAGGTTGTTGTGTTGGGTTCATGTGCTCCTTCGTGTAAGTGCTGAAGGTGGAAATTCTTTTATCCAAGCGAAAGTATTTAATCTTGTTGTGCTGCAGTCTACAAAATTTTTACATTGTTATTCCACATGTGCAAACTGCTTACCTCCAACTTCATCTCCCCCACACACTTTAAAGAAGATCTGGACTCCCGACAACATCAGCCAGGCCAACAGTGAGGAGAAACACTCAGAGACATTGTGGCTCTCAGCCCCCCACTTAGTCATTGTATTTCGGTGAGACTGACCCAAATTAGGCCCACACAGGAGGCCAGACTCCTAAGACTGAGACATTCATGGAGACACAAGGGCAAGTGTTTACCCTAATTTGCACAGAATCCTCCTCCAAGTCAGAAAGTTCAGAATAGCCCACTCTTCCCACCCTGATGGCTGTACATGCCAGAAGGCAGAGGTGACAGGAGAAATGTCAGGGGCATCGACAATGGCTCTCAGTTCCAGATGTCAGAAGGCTTAGGGCAGCGTGGGGTAGGCAGAGAAAGAGTTTTGAGTCCTCTGGGACTTGGTGACCCACATTCTCAGACTTAATCCTTTGTCATTTATACGTGTGTGTGTGTGTGTGTGTGTGTGTGTGTGTGTGTGTGTGCGCGCGCGTGCGCGCGCTCGCATGTATAGGGGGTAACGTGCAGGTGTATGTATGCTATGGCATGTGTGATAACCAGAGAACAAGTTGACAATTTTCGGAAGTCAGTCCTTACCTTCTGCTAAGGATCCAGGGCTCAAACTCAAGTGGTCAGGCTTGTTCGGAAATTGATTTTACTCCCGGAGTCATCTTGCAAACCTCCCTGAAGAGTTTATGTGAGACCTAAAGAATCGTGTCTAATCAAGGGCTTTGGAAAGCTTAAGACACAGTCCAAAGATGAAGATTTAAAACTGCCTCTTCCTCGTGCCGAGGGACCAGTGCCATCAGGACTCTACTACAGTCTTTCACTATGATTCTCCCACCAAGACCTGGATGTAATTTCTCCCTGACTCTCTAGGGTAGATTGCCAAGGGCATAAGGCTAGCACAGTTCCTTCCTTATCTTCCATTTCCCTCTGCCTGGCCCCGTCATTTTGCTGTTCCGGAGCAGCTCTGCCTGAGCATCCGTCTGTCATCACACTGAATGATCCACCCCCCTGAAAGGTTGTGCACCGTCTACAGAAGGATCTCTACACTTGACTTCCTTGCTGCATCGACTACACCCATCTCTTCTCTCCCTCTTGGCAAAGTCTTGGACCATCGCAGCACTTGCAAAGTGTCCAGCATCCAATCAGGTTGCCCCTGCCTGCCCTGCCTGTCTCTAGAGCCTGCCAGGTCACTTCAGAGCTCTCTGTGCACTCGCCTGCTTTCACAAGCTATCATTTAGACAACACTTGTCTTCTCAAGAAAGATTACAGACTTGTTGATGCAGACAATGCTTTTTTTTCCTCCTGCCTTTACCATAGCAAAAAGATAGGCATCGTGTAAATATAAGGTGCCGTAATCAGCATTTAAAATGGGAAGAGAACAGTAAGAAGCGAGACATTGAGCCTTTCACCCTTTGGGGGATTGTGATGGGAAAGAAGGCACAGATTTGGATTTGGGATCTTGTGAATAGAATACTATTCAATTTTTCTTTGCATCTTTGTTTCTTACTATGTTAGAGGTAACTAAATAAATAATTAAGCCCAGTACTCATTTATGGATTTGTATATGACGTATGCAAAATATATGTTACACAAAAGGTGGGAGAGAATAGTTTGTAAGAAGATTCTAGTAGTTCGGAGGCAAGACAATATGATGGTTCTTTTAAATGTTTGAGGAAAAAGATACACAATGGGCTGGCAAGATGGGTTAAGGGGAAACCACTTCCTGCCAAGCCTGATGTTCTGAGTCATCCTTGAGTCTTACATGGTGGAAGGAGGTACCTGAGTCCTACCTCCTATGGTGTCATCTGATCACCAGACATGTGCCATACCATGGGCGTGCACACAATAGATACATGTTAAGACACCATTAGCTAAAACACACCGAAGGCACTCTAGACACCATCAGGCTCATTGCAACAGTCTGCCTGCCGTCAGCCAGTAGCGCCAACCATTGGATAGTTCACGTCCTGAATCCTACCCTATCACATGATTAGATTTGAAAGTCTGTCACCGTGGCAGTGACTAATCTGTTGCATATGGAAAGTGATGGTTTGGGGTGTCATCCTGGGTGGTTGAAAGGATCCTAGAGTGAAGGGCTCTAAGGCACAGGCCATGTGTAAATCAAACTCCATGTTTTCAGTACCTGGGGTGGAAATCTGAGTTTTGTGCTTTGACAGAAAGGATTTGCTTTGTATCACTGCTTCAGAGGGTCCAACATTGAAGTTAAGAATGATAGCCATATAACCTAGATCTAAATTGCCATGCATGTATGTGAATGTGTTTTATTTCTGTTTCCGGAAAAACTTACAAATTAAAAAAAAAAAAACCACAACCCAAACACGAATACCTGGGGCAGTGAGCTTAGAAAATGGCCCCCATCCCTTATGCATCCACAAGGGTTGGAGAGAAGGAGAGAGGAAGAGAGAGAGAGAGAGAGAGAGAGAGAGAGAGAGAGAGAGAGAGGAAGAAGAAAAAGAAAAGGAGAGGAGGAGGAGGAGGAGGAGGAGGAGGAGGAGGAGGAGGAGGAGGAGGAGGAAAAGGGAGAGGGGAGCAACTGTGGTATCCTATTTGATGGCAGAAAGATGGCTCCAGACCTGGAACAAGGTTCATCTAAGGACAATACTGTAATGAGATCAGCTTTAGATATACAGTGACTACATCATGAAAGTCACCTAATCTTTAAGGGACCCAGAGCTATGTTTGACACCCAGAATGGGAGTTTTTTTTTCTGGGAATCTTTGAGAGGAGTCACTGTGCTATGTGACAAACAATGCCTTCCATAAAGTCACAGCAAGCGTTGTTACCAGAGTAAACAGGGCCCTTGCTTCCAAAGGAGCACCTTGCAAACTAAACACGAAAGGATGATCTTTGCAGGCACAGAAGTAGTGCTGCCTACTGGGAGATCATGGGTGGCCTGGTGTGATCCCAGGCCAGCTTCTCAGAGGGTGCTTTGATAGGACGTCTTGTGGTGGCGGACACGTCTGTTCACTGTGTGATGTGGTTGTCAACAGCCACATGTGACTCTGAGACCTTGCCCTGAAGCTTGAGGGATGAAGAACAGAAGTTCAGCTCTGATCTAAATTCACTTAAGTGTGGCCATGTGACTTAAAGCCATGGGCAGTAGATAGCAAGAAATATGTTTCCATTATACTTCCTAGGGATGAACTATTCGGGGTGCACTTCTTGTGACTTGAGTTTACTAACTTACAGGGCTGAGAGAGAACCTAAAGCAGGAACAAAGTCCGCCTCTGAAAACATTTCCGGGCCTGAAAGTTTCCAGGCTGAACCATGGGATGGAAGAGTCAAAGGTCAAAGTTACAGGTCCGATGTATTTTTTTTCCCCTCAGAGATATTGAGGCGACTATTTCATATCACACTGCTTATTTAACGATTTCTGTTTGTTTGAGACAGAGGCAGTCCTGAAACTTGTATCCCAGGCTGGCTTTAAACTTGCAGCAATCCTCCTGCCTCCACCACCTGAGTGTTGATAATACACACATGAGTTACCACAGCTCACTTGGAGCATATAACTTTTCATTTCAGATTGGCCCTGTGTGTTCTGTTTGGCCATGACAGAAATCTTAGCCTTGGTCATTTATAAAATATCAAAGCCGATTTGGCTCACAGTACTGGAGGGTCGGAACTTCCTGAAAACACAACTTTTAGGAGGAAATGGGGCCAGAACTTGGCACTGATGAACCTAACACCCGCATGTGAGTGGGAACTTTTGCCCTGTAGCATGGCTCAAAGGCATAAAAGTACCACAGAGGGAGAATCCAAGTAGCCATACGGTTTGTGCAAGTTAGTTCGGTGTTAACCCCACAGCAGGTAGCGTCACCTGCAAAGAGGGAATCCCGGTTGAGACAATGCCTTTTCTTGGCTGGCGGTTGATATTGGAAGGTTCCGGCCACTATGGAAAGTGTCACCCCTGGGGAGGTACCCTGGGTTGTAAAAACAAGCAGGAGCCATTCGACAAGCCGGTAAGCTGCATCCTTCTATGGCCTCTGCTTCTTTTTCTGCCTCTAAGGTTCCCATCTTGAGCCCCTGCCCCGACTTCCCTCAGCGATGGACTGTGATCTCCGAATTGTAAAATGAATCACACCCTTTATGTCCCAAGTTGCTTGGACCACGGACTTTATCACGGCAGTAGAAAGCAAATGAGGGCACTGCTATTCAGCACTGGGAATTAAACTCAGGGAGTTTTGCATGTAGAACACTGGCTGTACCATTAACCTTTCCAGCTCCAAACTCAGCTTTTTCAGTAGCCTACTCCTGTAGTAACTAACGCATTCATGAATAGCGTCATCGACCTACAAGGGTAGAACTCTCACAGCCTACAAGGTCTCATCTCTCAATGCTCTTCCCACACCCATTCAAGAAGAGTTTTGGAGGAGACCTTCAAGACATAGCAGAAACTAAGATCTATGTCCCCATGCTCTGACCTTTTTATGCTTTCTAGATGTCTGCACCATTTTAAGGTGGGCTAAGGTTGTCATGGCAACGGACCACATACCTTCTAGATGATGTGGCCCAAGACAGCAAGGCTTGTCCCCTTTTCCTAATCTACCATTTCTTCCATTCTTCCTGGGGCCTGTCTTCTACCTTCCATGGGATCTTTTCATCTGCTTGCCAGGAGATAACACTTCAGAGAGACAGTGGAAAACCCAGCGACTCTCAGGTCCCCCTCAGTTTTCCAGATCTGTTTGCTCACTGAAGGTAGCCACACATGCCTACCTCTCCTCACCACATTGCCCCAGTCACCACAGTGGGAAAGGTACCTTGTTCCCCTTAAGGATTAGTTAGTGGATCTAGCTGCTTGCTAGATACCTCTGCTTGTTGCTCCTAGAGTCCCATATCATCCAAGATCCCATTTCTCTCCTGGACCTTGTATTCTCTCCCTTGTATTTTCCACCCATTCCCTTGCATTTAAGTATCTCAAGACTCTGCTACTGTATTAGCTATTCTGTGACAAAATAATTAATAGAAATTACTTCAGGAAGAAAAGTTTTAACATTGGCTCATGGTTTGAGGGGATACAGTTCATGGTGTCAGGATGTGGAAAGCGATGAGTGTTGGCATTTTTTTTTTTTTGGTTCTTTTTTTCGGAGCTGGGGACCGAACCCAGGGCCTTGCGCTTCGAGTGTTGGCATTTAATTTACTTCGTTTCTTTCTCTCTCTTTTTTATTTAGCCTAGGATCTCAGCTCATGGGATGATGCTACCCCCAATTCAGAGTTGGTCTTCTCTCTTCCATTAACCAGAAACACTATGTTTTTTTAAATTGTTATTTAATTTTTAAATATGTTTCCATAGACTATATTCTTTCCTAAAAATGAGATTTACTTATTTTATTTATATGAGTACACTGTAGCTGACTTCACACACACCAGAGGAAAGGATCAGATCCTGTTACAGATGGGTTGTGAGCCACCCTTGGCTAGTGGGAATTGAACTCAGGACCTTGGAAAGAGCAGTCCATGCTCTTAACCGCTGAGTCATCTGTTCAGCCCGTGAAAGTGCTCTTTTAAGGCTGACTCTAAAACTAGTCAAGCTGACAGGGAGGATTATTTCTCATATCTATACATATATTTTTGAAAAGGTAACTTCTGTCAGCGTGACTCATAACTCTCTTCTGCTCTCTAGTTCCAGGCTTCTTCAAACTGCTGCCTTTGTCTCTCCCTCTCCCAGTCCCTTGACTAGAACCACTGTCATCTGTACCCAAACTGCTGTCTCAATCCAAATATCCAGCATCCAGCCGGTAGCTACCTCTCACTGTGTCTCTTACCTTACCTGATTTCCAAAAGTGCTCCTTGTTAACTATATGCTTCTCCCAACGATGCACAAGCCAGAGACCCAGGAGCATCCTTACCTGCTACCAGTGGGACACTGGCTGGTGTTCCTCTCCCACTGCCCCAAAGCCCCAGTGCCCCAGCACCCCAGCACCCCAGTGCCCCAGAGCCCCAGCATGCTGTTCTTTCTTTGTTACAGTTCTCTGAAACACCTAGTCGCATAGTTTAGATGGTATAGCACGCCTTCTGTTTCCGGAGTAGGATCTTAAATCCCTTCCTCTAATTAGCACACTCCATTTTACCGATTACAATGATTGGTTTGAGGCTTAGTAAATATTCCCAACCCTCGTCACTCACTAAAACCTCACACTATGAAGAAAGTGGACTTGTTGCTCACCTGATTGAACACATAGAGCCTTAGGATTTGATCGTTATCATCTTGGAAACACACAATAAAGAGGCCTGTTTGTGAGTAGAATCGCCATCTAGGATGGTAAGAATAGAGAGACAGAAGAAAAAATACGCTGGATAAACCAGCAGTAAAGTGCTAGATCAAACCTTTCCTGAAGACGTTTCTCAACATGCTCAGCTTCCTTAGTAAGTCTCTTCTCTCCTCCCTCCCCTCTACCACTCCTCTCTCTCTCTCTCTCTCTCTCCTCTTTCTCCTCTCTCTTCTTAAGAATGTGAAGTCACATCTGTCACCAGAAAGTGTTCTAACCGGCACAGCTTCTTCACCCAAAACACTTCTCTAGATAGTCACAATATTTTGTAGATTTCTGTAATCAAGCCTTTGTGTTTCATTTTTGCGGTGCTGATAATAGAGCCCATGGCTTCACCCCATCGGAAGGGTGCTGTACCGTTGAATGACATCGCCACCCTATTTAAAACATATGATGAGACATAGCTTCATGAATGTCATGACCAAGCTCAGCCCTAACGGCGTGACGAGGGACAGTTCTGAGCTTCCTAATAAGATGTCATGGTAGGAAGGCCTCATGGAGGACTGATTCAGCTCCTTGTTGATCTCATCGGGTTCCAAGCTTCTCCCTCCTCCTTGGATATGACACCACCAGTAATGGCTTAATCATCCAGTCTGATGAGACCGTGGAGACGGCAATGACTCATCATGATGTGACATCTAGGGAGTGTAGGGAAAGCAAGTTCCCTAGGCCCTTTTCTCACTAAAGATACGGCTCCTTGAAGACCTCCAGCAGGCGTCCATCCTCTCGGGTCTCCTCTGCTGGCACTGGGTCCCACACCAGCTTCTGAATGAGATCCCCTGGTGTCGAGAGATCTTTCCAGGCATGCGAGAGATCTTTCCAGGCATGCGGCTGGGTGGAAGGGAGCTCTGTTTGGAAACTCAGGAGACCAATGAGGGCCCAGCACAACTGGCTTTGTGACATGGCTCCTGCAGAGGGCTCTGGGCTTTCAGCATTCACCTCCTTGGACTTGACTCTCCAGCTCTATACCCCGACTTCTGGGTTTTTGTAATGTGCTCACATGTGCAGCTAGATCTCACAGTGGGGTCTGTTTGCATTTATGAGGCCCTCCAGTCCCTGCCATACCTATCGCTCAGCTCTTGATGTTCCTCTTGCCATCTGGCTCCCTTCCCTGAGAACTCTTCACTCATCTGCAAATCCCAGGCAGGGGACCACGCTTCCTAGCAGACCTGCCCCTGCCCCTTGAAGTCTATATTACACTGCATGGTAATTACCTCTTTACTTGTTTCCACAGTTAGACTTTGACCTTGAACTCAGGGCTTCTGCCTTGGCCTCTGGTGTATCACGTAAGGATCAAGGCACTGGAAATGCT
This sequence comes from Rattus norvegicus, assembly GCF_021556685.1. Classification (NCBI taxonomy): domain Eukaryota; kingdom Metazoa; phylum Chordata; class Mammalia; order Rodentia; family Muridae; genus Rattus; species Rattus norvegicus. The sequence continues at coordinate 161,508,609 of NC_141537.1, read as the reverse complement.
AAACAGAATTTTTTTAGTTGACTCCAAAATGCCAGACCTCTTGCTCTGAATTGGTCTCATGGTCCCAGAAAGGCAAGAGATCCCTCCAGTCCTTGTACACACTCATGCTGCCTCCTCCCAGTGACACCTCAGGGAAGTTTCTTGGTGCTAATTCCAGTTACTGTTTTGGGACTCACAGTAGGTTTTCTACAGACTCGGGAGAACTTATCACCAAAATTCGATAGACATTCGTGATGGGAGTTAAAAATTAAACAAAACAAAGGAAACCTTTCTAGAAAAGGAAGACCTATCAACAACATAAAACAAAACAAAAAAATCCACCCGATAGTAAAAAGCCCGAGTGGTCTCCTCTGAGATCAGGAACAAGGACAGAGCATGTACCGTTGCCAAGGCAATAAAGCAGCAAAGTGAAATTAAGTAAAAAGTCTTCGCAGGTTAAATTCTCAAAAGTAATTAAAATTCCTAAGGTGCTTCTGTCAGGGCAGCAAAATGCAATGTATCTTTTCGAGCATGTTTTTCCTTAGGATTTATTTAATTTATTTTTATTTTATTATATGAGTGTTTTGTTTGAGTGTATGCATGTCCATCAGGCCCCTGCCTAGTGCCTGAGATGTCCAGAATAGTCTGTTGGACTCTCTGGAATTGAAGTTGCGGGTGGTTGTGGGCCACCATGTGGGACTTGAACCAGGTCCTTTGCAAGAGCAGCAACTGCTCTCTCTCTCTCTCTCTCTCTCTCTCTCTCTCTCTCTCTCTCTCTCTCAAGAACTCTCTCTTTTTTAAAAAAAAAGATTTATTTATTTGTTTTATGTAAGTACACTGTTCTTGTCTTAACACATACCAGAAGAGGACCTCGGATTCCATTGTAGATGGCTGTGAGCCACCATGTGGTTGCTGGGAACTGAACCTCTGTAAGAGCAGTCAGTGCTCTTAACCACTGAGCCACCTCTCCAGCCCCCCTAACAAATGCTCTTAACTGTTGGGCCATTTCTCCAGTTCTGACAGAGTATTCTAAACATTAACTTACCTATTTATCATTCATATACAATAAACCGCGCTGGCTTTAGGTATACTATTATATAAGTTCAGACTGGCTTAGACACCCACAACTGCAATCAAAATCCAATACTTCTAAAATAGTGTCGAGCCACTCTGCAGACGATCTCCTTGCCCCAGGACAGGAGCCATTGGATCCTGTTTGTTCGATTCGTGACTTTGTATAAATGGAAACGTGCTGTGAATTTTTAGAAATAGATCCTTAAATCTTCTGACCACGCTTATTTTTAAAAGACTTACTGTGTTTTGCTTTACGTGTATGAATGTTTTTGCCTGGTTATATGTATGTGAACCACGTGTATGGCTGCTGTCCATGAAGGCCTGAAGAGGGTGCTGGATCCATCGGAACTGGGTCCAACCACAGGGTTGTGAATGGCCCTGGGTCCTGGGAATTGAATCCTGACCCTCTGGAAGGGAAGCCAGTGCTCTTAACTTCAGAGCCGTCTCACCAACCCCCTGGCCATTTAATTGTGCAGCCTTCTTATGAAGTTGTCAGGTTACCTCTGTGTTTGAATGTCTGCCAGGTACGCACGTTGTAAATATTTTCTGAGTCTGTGACACTCTTTTCACGTTCTTACCCCAGCCATTTGAAGAGCACTCAATTTTAACTCACGATTTTTTATGAAGCTCAGTGTCTCCGTTTTTCTTTTTCAAGGCTTCTTGTGTCTTTTTTAAGTTGTAAATTGTAAGGACTTTCTTATTTTCTTCCGGAAAGTGGCATGTTTTTTGAAGGCATACGATAAATGTTGAGATTGATAGATATCCAATTGTCTTGGGTCCATATGTTGGGAAAATTGTATCTTCCCCTTTGAGTTACCTTGGTGCCGTTGTTGCAGATCTAGTGAGTACGTGGGAATGGGTGGACATCTCCCCTGGAGCTGTGTGTCTTTCTCTATACTAAGGCTGGCTCACTACAAGGTGATATAAATCCTGAAACCTTAAAATTAAAATTTAAAATTCTTTTTAGGAATTTTTTTTTCTTTTTAGGAATTTTAAAGCTGTTTTAGATCCTTTGTGCTTCCCTCCAAGTCCTAAAATCAGCTTGAATTTAGAACCCACTTGGCATTATGGTGAGTGTTCTGATCAGTTTAGGAAGAACGTACAGCCTAACAGAGCAGAGTCTTACAACCTTGACCATGGTCATGGTATGCCTTTGCATTGACTTAGATCTCCCTCCATTAATCTCAAGGGCACTTTAATCCTCCATGCACAAGTCTTACATATGCAACACAAACTGTTAAGTGAATCTAATCATCCTATGTGTTTTCATTTTATTATAAATGATAGAGATATGTTGATTTTTACATTTTTTTACCCTGATTGTTGGCCTACTAAATTCACTTAATATTTTGAGCAGATTTTTAAAGGCAGATCCCATAGGATTTCTCACACCTACAATCATGCTTTTTGTAGGCAGCTTTTCTTCTCCCTTTCCAAGCCCTTGTGTTTTGTATTTCTTTTTGTTGCACTGGCTAGGCCCTCTAATGCACCATTAAGTAAGCAGTGGGAACATGTTCACGCCTTGTTCCTGAGAGAGAGAGAGAGAGAGAGAGAGAGAGAGAGAGAGAGAGAGAGAGAGCACCCAGCCCTTTCAAGTGTGGCATTCGCTGTTGGTTGTTTTTATAGATGTCATTAATCAGGTTGAGGAAGTTCTTCCTCAGTCTGAAAAGGCTTCCTGAGCTTTGTCTTATCATGAGTGCCTGTTTGGATCTTGTTAAACAGCTCTTCTAACTGTACAGACCCCCTCCACTCCCAACGGGTAACTAACTGCACTGACGCATAGCAGAAGAGGAACGAACTCTGCGTCAGCCACAGACTTTCAGCTCACCCCCGACTTGTGATCATGGAGCCCTACAGCTCCCCTCTTTGCAGCTTCTTCTTCGTCAGCCACAGACTTTCAGCTCACCCCCGACTTGTGATCATGGAGCCCTACAGCTCCCCTCTTTGCAGCTTCTTCTTCGCTAACGCTTTCCCTCCTGATGTTTGCCCATCTTTACCTCAGCAGAGTTCAGTAGCAGACTCAGGGAGATCATCAGACTTCTCTTGGCTTCTTTGTCTTTGTTAGGTGTCTGGAAAGTGCCTCCAGGCAAGAAACACAGACTCATTATAGGTGTCTTGTTGCTCCTAAAGGGTCACAGCTGCCCAGCACCACCGTCACATCTGTACCTATGTCTATACGATACATATCTGTATCCTATAATAACTATACAGCTAAATATACACATATGGCAATGTTTATAAATAACAAATACACATACTTTAACATATGTTGAAACAGTCTTGGATCTCGTATTATCATGTGGCTGAACGCCAAAGCCACCTGTACGGTAAGAAGTGGAAACTAAAGGTTCATTTAATGCACTGGTTTTCCTGGCCCTATTGGACCTTCTGTCTTGGATGATGGTGTTTTGGGGAGAATGAACTTGGTACCAACAGCCTGTGATACAGGCACTGCAGAGTGTCTATTCCTTATTGGTAAACTAGGGAGGGGTATGTCAAAGGTTTAGATCACTATGGTGGCTAATGTGGGTTGTCAACTTGACATGCCTGGACAGACAGAACGTCCTCTGTTGAGGAGTTTCCTCCACCAGATTGGCCTGTGGCCATGTGTGTGTGGGGTCATTTTCCTGATTGATGATTTATGTGAAGGGCCCCGGCTCCCTGACGGTGGTGCCATCTCTGGGAAGGTGGGCCTGTGTAAGAATGGCAGCTGAGCACTGCAGAGCTAACAAGCCAATAAGCACCAGTCCTCTGTGGGCTCTGCTTCAAGCTCCCGTCTTGAGTTCCTGCCTTGCTTCCCTTGATGACAGACCAGTCTTTAAGGAAAATAAACCGTTTCCTCCACAAGTAGCTTTCTTTCATGGTCTGTAAGACTTGGGGGCCTTCAATGATGCCATCACAAGTGCCTGCAGAAGGGGAGATCTAGGATTGCGTCTTGGCCTCAGTGTCTTCTGACCTTTTCTTGCTGACCCCCTAGTAGTTCTATATACCTGTGTGCAGTTCTAGCTCAGCCCATAGAATCTTCTGCCTAGAGCAGTGGTTTTCAACCCCTCTGGGGGTTTGAGCCACCCTTTCACATGGGCCGCTTAGGAAACAGAAAACACAGATATTTAAATTATGATTCACAATGGTAGCAACGTTACAGTTGTGAAGTAGAAACAAAAATAACTTTATGGCCAGGAGTCGCCACAACATGAGAAACTAATAAAAGCTCACAGCATCAGGAAGGTTGAGAACTACTGGTCTAGAGGTGCGTCCCAGAAGCTGTGCAGATAGAGGAAGCTCAGAGAGCCCGGCGATCCCTTCCCTTGCTGGTCATACTGCCCTCAGAAAGGGGGGGTAAGTCCGCACTGACACCCCTTCCTGATGAGACAACGTCTTCACTGCTGCTTTGTGACCTTTAGGAAAGCAACCCCAAGAAGGAGGCTATATTTAGAATCCGTTACACATTTTTTTTCTTTCATAAAGGATCATCAGGACTAATTCTATGTCAAGTCGCATCTAGGTTTCTGTCAACCAGCATGGCCCGGGTGCTTCACTGCACCAGGCCTCAGCTCAGCAGCCCCTGGCTGCTCTCCTCACCACGCACACAGTCTCTCTTATTCTCCTGGGTGTTTAATACTTGCCTCCTGAGTAGATTTCTTCTGATGGTGGAAGAGATGTCCAAAATGCCTACAACCAGGACTATGTAACCCCCTCTCTCCTGTGCACCTCCCACCCTTCCTCCGTGCACCCCCTCCTCTCTGTTTGTGGTGCATAACTGTCCTCTCCCAAAGCTAATCTGTTGTTTTCACCTTAGGTCCCATTCCCCCTTTCCCGTCTCAATTACACGCTCTAATTTTTCTCTTCTGCACCAACAATCCTTCTTTTTCTACTGAATCATGCTCATTAGCATACAGATGTATTGAAAACAGCTCTTATCTTTTTATAAAGGCGCGTTCCCTCCAGTTTTCTTCAGCCTACTATCCCACCCCTGTTACTCGGAAACTTTTTACCTACTGTTACCACCCCTCTAGTTCTCTTTGACTGTGCAGATCCAAAGCTGTCCGTTCGTTCCCAGTTCCACATTCTACTGACTCTATCAACAGCACACAACTCTTGTCTGACGCCATGCCTTTTGGCACAGATTTCATCCAACTTCAGAAGCTCCATGTCCTTGCTTATGCTGCCTAGTGTCTGTCTGTCTGTCTGTCTGTCTGTCTGTCTGTCTGTCTCTCTCTCTCTCTCTCTCTCTCTCTCTCTCTCCTTTTCCCTTTCTTTCTTCTCTTCCTGGACCCTGGCATTAGCGTAACTTGGAGCATAAGAAGCAAGTGCATTTTCTCACTTTCCAAGCTCAGGTTCAAGGGTTGTACCTCAGGACCATCTATTTCTGTGGTTCCCAACTGAAGGTGACCTTGAGAATGGCTGGAGACAATTTGGGTTGTGACAACTGGGGGTAGGCGCTACTGGTATCTTGCAGGAGAGGGATGCTGGGCACTCTAAAATTCATAGGACAGTCTTCCACAACAGAAAAGCTTCCAGGCCAAAGGCCATCTTTGCTGATGAGAAACCCACTGTACCTAGCCCCGCCTTTGCCTCTGTGCCTAACCCCTCCCCTTTCTCTGTACCTAGCCCCGCCTCTTCCACTGTTCCTAGCCCCGCCTTTCCCTCTGTGCCTAGCCCCGCCTCTCCCACTGTTCCTAGCCCCGCCTCTCCCACTGTTCCTAGCCCTGCCTCTCCCACTGTACCTAGCCCTGCCTCTCTCCCACTGTGCCTTACCCCACCTCTCTGACTCATATATGCACAACACACATTTTCACTGTTATTTCAAACTTAACTTGCTCCAAACAAGCTTTGAATTCCTAGCCTCAGTGAAGGTCCCCATGAAACCTTACCAGAGACAGGCTCTAAGTGCTAAAGATTAAGTATAGATGCTGTTATCCCAGGAAGTGAGACTATGGAAGTAGGGATCTGAAACAAAGTAACAAATTATCAAGTTGGCCACAGCTTCCTGAACACAGACACAGCCTATCCCTGGGCCATGTGGCTGGCTGGCCTTCAGAAGGAAGAAGGCAGAGCGATTCACTCCTGGCTGCATCCTGGCTTGCATCTCTGATGCTCGCACTGCTTTGTTGAGGCGATACTTTATTTCCAGGGGGCTGTCTGGCTCTCTGGGGCCTTTTTTGTAGTTTATGGGAAACCTGCTCCATTCAGTGGTGCATAGCAACCCCAGGAAGTAAAATGAACTGGTTCTTCTAGTAGCCTCTCCAGTGGAGATTGGAAGGTGAGGAGAATGTGGCCAGGTCATAGCAGGGGCACTTAGAAACTTCCAGGCTTTACATTCAGATGGGAGAGAAATTGTCTCTGATTCTAGTCTAGCACATAATGTTAGCACCTGACAGTCATGGAGACAGAAAGCTCAAGGGACATTATTGAAACCCTTCTCTCATATTCCACTCCATTCCCTCTGAAAAAGCCAATTTCAAGATCCTCTAAGCCTGCTCTGTCATCCAAGTGAGCCCTGCTTAGGATGAAGGCTCTCTCAGTCCCCTGCATTCCAGGTATTGTTGCAATCTTTAAAAAACCCCCAGAGCAGAGTTGTTGAGACAGCAGCTCTGTGGTTAAAAGTGCTTGCCACCAGACCTGATGACCTCTGCCTGACTTGGGGAGCCAATTAAAAATTGTCCTCTGACCTCCACACAGGCACCACAGCTTACATGTTTGACTCCCACACACGAAGCTGACAGAGAAGAAGTAAAATAATTTCAAAAGTTAAAAAGGAACAAAACAGAGCAGGGCAATCCATGCCTGTAACCCCAGTGCTAGGGAGGTTGAAACAGGAGAGTTGCTGTGACTTAAGGACTGGCCTGGGCTCCAGTGTAAAATCACTCCAAACAACAACAAAAGCCAACAAGCAAACAACACTCTCCGAACAACAACCATTCTATGTTGACCACATGTCCTTCCTGCTGCATTCTTCCTCCCAGCCTAAGGGCCCACGCAGTCTGCCCACCATGATCTTCTTTGCTATTTCTTCTTGTTCACCATGACCTTTTGTTTCCTAAGGTCTTTCTTGTGTTAACCTGCATGTTTATTCATAAACTGTTCTCTTGTCCATTGATCTCGGTTTCAGGTTTCTGATTCCCATGATCCCTCTGCAGAGAGGCCCTTCCTGTCTGAAAGCCCATTCTAGTACTGGACTCACATTCTGGGTTTATTTCTTTATTGTCTGTGCCTCCCATCGAACCCGAGCTCCCTAAGATCCGAAGCCGTGTGTCACTGGTCACCCAGTGCTAGGACAAGGCTGATCCAAAGCCAAGGCGGATCAAACTTTGGTTGAATGCTTGAGTGCCTTTTGACCCCTAGCAACTGAGGACTCATGTGGAAAATGCTGACTTCTCATCTCAACAACTTTTTCTCCGATTCCTTGGTGGTTCCAAGGCCTGCTTTAATCACGTCAGGTAGGTGGAGGACCCGGTAGTCCTGTCATAGACAACTCTGAATTTGTGAATTGGGATGTTATGCAAATTGAACCACTTTTCTAGACCATCGACCTCATTATAATAAAGGATGAATCAGGACAAGGACGCGCCTAGGAAACAAGGATTCAAGAGCAGGAAGGAGGAAGTGGAAGACAGAGGTGGGGGGAGGGCAGTGAAACTGAGCAGGAAAGATGACGGGAATCTCTGGGACTCTGCTAGGAAACGTTCACGCAGTAGGCTCACTGTGAGGTTTTAGCTGCAGCGACCACCGAACCACTGTGCTTGACGTTCTGTGGCAGAGCTTCGCATTTATTTTTTTTTTCCGCCAATGGAGCATCAGTGCAGAAGAGAAGCCGGGGGATGGAGTTTCTGGGATGGAGGGACCAGCGTACACTGGGTGGAGTTTAAGGTGGGAAGAAGTACTGTGTAATAGAACTCGTTGTTCATGGAAGAAAAGGCAGGGTAGGAATCTGGAGGAGAGGAGAGAACAAACACTTATTTTTTTTTCCTGAAAGGAATGCCGGGGTCTGAATCTGGAGGAGGAATTTAACTAGCTGTATCCCCGGGATCTTTGTAAAGGCTCTTGCCTTCCACTAGCCACAATAGAGCCAGGAGGATATGATCACTGGCTTTGATTAAAGAGGTGGGTGGTGTGGGCGGCAGGCTACACGAGCCGCGGTGGTGCGAAGGGGCGGTGCCAAGGCCGTGCGAGGAACCAATCAGCGGTGACTCTGGATTCTTGGGGGCTCCTCAGAGGCTCCGCTACGCTGGAAGGACCGGAGCTTCTGGCTTCCTCCTCCCGTGCAGCCTGCATCCAGGCGCAGCGGCACTGGGGACTTCGCGCATGTTCCCGGCTCAGGCTGCCGCTTTTGCGACCCTTGCGGGAATATGTCCAGAGCCTAGAAAGTGGTCCTGAGGGGCAAAGGGCCGCTGGGTGGGTGGGGGTTCGGAAGGAAGGACCAAGGGTAGGAAACGAATTGGGCGACTTGCTTCTCCCGTTTGTCCCAATTAGCACCAAGTTGGCAGACAACCCACAAACCCACGACGCCTTTGCCCGTCCGCCCCCGTCCCCCGTCACATTCTCTGCATTTCAGAATATTCTGACTGTAAGAAAACTTCAGCTCCCCCTGGTAGGTTCAGGAGAAACAGACACTTGGCACCACCTTTCCCCAGTAACGCTGTGTGGATGAATCTCAGAGAACCTCAACTGTAGCGCTCTTACCAAACTGCACCCTTTGGAGTGCCACTGGCGTGGGGGTTGAGGGGCTAGGGTGGGCTGGGGAGAGAGGCCTCTGGGGGGAGAGGCGGGGTGGCGCGGAGGAGCGAGACGCAGGAAGATTGCCTGTGTGACTGCATCTAAAGCAGACGGGTCCAAGGAGTTCTGCCAGGGACACCACCGCCTGCATTGCGTCGGACCTGACCATCTCCAATGTGAAATTCCCGGGAAGGTCGCTCGCAACGGAGGGCCGTGCGTGGGCGGGGCTGCGGGCCACTGGGAAAGAGGAGTTGGTGGTGGTGGGCTTCTCGAGGTGGGGGGGGGAAACTGTACAGGCAAGGATGGGAACTGAATGACAACCCCCTTCTGCCAAACCACCCCCTCATATTTTCCATCTACCTCCTCGCTCCTGCCCTCCCCCGCCCTCCCCAACCCACGCCCCGGTGGGCCAATCGCTGCTCCGCATTCCAGGCGCTTTCTCAGGTTTCTGCTGATCTTGCAGCGCCCAGAAATGGACCGAGCGGACCTGCGGCCACACGCTCCCTGCCCCACTCCAAGCTGCTGAAGGCTCGCGGCGCGCCGCGGAACGAGGTCCGTGCTGTGGTACGGAGAGTGCAGGTTACCCGAGAGCCATGTAGAGCCAGGCTTTGAGCCGCCCGCCTCCCTCGGGATCGAATCAAGGGCTCCCGTAGTGTTCGGAGGGGGCGAGAGTGAAGCTTATCGCCATTTGCTTGGGTGACTCGGGAGAAGGTGGCCTTTTTGTTTTTCCACCCCGCATCCTCCGGGACTTTCTGCCCCAGACAGAGGACAGCATCTCCTGTTTGCTTGCACCGTGCGAGAATGGGGGTAGGGTACGGACGTTTCCTCCGTAGCTGCTCGATAAAACGATCGGACTCCTGAGAGGAGAAGGACGCGAACCGCCAGGGGCCGGAGCCTCTCGCGTGCTGCTGCGGTGGTGGCGGCTGCTCGCTCCGGCTGCTGCAAAGGCGACCTGCCGCATTCAGACTCTCCGCCGTCTCAGTACCGCCTCTGCGCCAAGCCGGTCCGCCAGGTAGGAAGCTCCCTAGTTCGGGGCTGCAGAATTCGAGATAGGGGTGACAGGGTGGGGGAGGCTGAGGGTGAGGGGTTGCTGCCTAGGACCCGCAGCTCCTCCAGTATCGCTAAGCGCTTTCCCGATCTCCAGTTTAACGGAGTTGTAAACAGATCGGCTGTTGGGCGTTGGGAAAAGTGGGATGGAAGATTTCCAAACTTGGATTTCTGGGTGTCTGTTGTGTGTCTGTCTGTGAGTATGTGTTAACCCCAGTAAAAGTCCGGTGTGTTCTACAAAAGGTGGTAGTCTGTGCTCTTCGGTGTCTTTAGGTTCGTCCCATCCGAATGCTTCTGATTTTCTACCCTCGTATCACTTTTTATTTCTCCGCAGCGTCCATCGATCGCCCCGGTGGGAGCTTAGAAGGCGGCAGGCGAAGAGGGGTAGGAGGGGGGAGAGCCAAGGAGCAGCAAAGTGGGTGCCAGGCCCGGGGATCTGCTGAGTTGGCACTGCACCGGGTCCTAGGAGGGCTGCAGGAGGGGAAGGGAGCCGGGGCGAGCCCCGAAGTCATGGCAGGTGTGCGTTAAGACAATCAGATCAGGAAGAAAAACCCATTCACCAACACAAAAACAGAGCACCCCCACCTCAAAAAAAAAAAAAAAAAAGCTTCACTGGGGGCCCTTAGGCGAGAGGAGTTTCCAAATTGGGTAAAAGGCAGAGTGGAGGAGGGGAGGTGATAATTAGCAAAGTTGTAGACCTCTGAACCTTCTGGGTCTGAAGCCCCTCCCTGTGAGCGTGGGGGAGACTCACTCTCCGGTGGGGGGGCCGTTTGGGTCCCCCCCACCCCTACTCCCTCGCTCCTTTACACCCCGGGCTCTCTCCTGGCCTCCTACCCCTGCACCCTGCATCCATCATGACGGTGATGTCAGGGGAGAATGCAGACGAGGCTTCGGCCGCTCCAGGTCACCCCCAGGATGGCAGCTACCCAAGGCAGGCGGACCACGACGACCACGAATGCTGCGAGCGCGTGGTGATCAACATCTCCGGGCTGCGCTTCGAGACGCAGCTCAAGACTCTGGCCCAGTTCCCCAACACGCTGCTGGGCAACCCGAAGAAACGCATGCGCTACTTTGACCCTCTGAGGAATGAGTACTTCTTTGACCGCAACCGGCCCAGCTTCGATGCCATCCTTTATTACTACCAGTCGGGGGGGCGCCTGCGCAGGCCGGTCAACGTGCCCCTGGACATGTTCTCCGAGGAGATTAAATTTTACGAGTTGGGCGAGGAGGCCATGGAGAAGTTCCGGGAAGATGAGGGCTTCATCAAGGAAGAGGAGCGCCCCCTACCCGAGAAGGAGTACCAGCGCCAGGTGTGGCTGCTCTTTGAGTATCCGGAGAGCTCAGGACCTGCACGGGTTATTGCCATTGTATCCGTCATGGTCATCCTCATCTCCATAGTCATCTTTTGCCTGGAGACTCTCCCTGAGCTGAAGGATGACAAGGACTTCACGGGCACCATTCACCGCATCGATAACACCACAGTCATCTACACTTCTAACATCTTCACAGACCCTTTCTTCATTGTGGAAACCTTGTGTATCATCTGGTTCTCTTTTGAGCTGGTGGTGCGCTTCTTCGCCTGCCCCAGCAAGACAGACTTCTTTAAGAACATCATGAACTTCATCGACATTGTGGCCATCATCCCTTATTTCATTACCCTGGGCACAGAGATAGCTGAGCAGGAGGGGAATCAGAAGGGCGAGCAGGCCACTTCCCTGGCCATCCTCAGGGTCATCCGCTTGGTAAGGGTGTTCAGAATCTTCAAACTCTCCCGCCACTCCAAGGGCCTTCAGATCCTGGGCCAGACCCTCAAAGCTAGTATGAGGGAGTTAGGGCTGCTCATCTTTTTCCTCTTCATTGGCGTCATACTGTTTTCTAGTGCAGTGTACTTTGCGGAGGCGGAAGAAGCTGAGTCGCACTTCTCCAGTATCCCCGATGCTTTCTGGTGGGCGGTGGTGTCCATGACCACTGTGGGATACGGTGACATGTACCCTGTGACAATTGGAGGCAAGATCGTGGGCTCCTTGTGTGCCATCGCTGGTGTGCTGACAATTGCCCTGCCCGTACCTGTCATTGTGTCCAATTTCAACTATTTCTACCACCGAGAAACTGAGGGGGAAGAGCAGGCTCAGTTGCTCCATGTTAGTTCTCCTAACTTAGCCTCTGACAGTGACCTCAGCCGCCGCAGCTCCTCTACTATCAGCAAGTCTGAGTACATGGAGATCGAAGAGGACATGAACAATAGCATAGCCCACTACAGGCAGGCTAATATCAGAACTGGTAACTGCACCGCAACTGATCAAAACTGCGTTAATAAGAGCAAGCTCCTGACCGATGTTTAAAAAAAGCACCAGGCAAGCAATCAAAAGCCCCCAAACAAAACCCTTGGCGACTCCTGTCCCACTCTGTAGATACTTTACTAAAACCGTAGTCTTTGAATGCTTTATTTAACTGGCAATGCACTGTTGCATTGTGAATTTGGGGGGTGGGCAAACCTGAAGCTTTCAAGATCACATTTAAAAAACAAAACCAACCAAACAAGCAAAAAGAAAAAAAAAACCCAACAAAAAATATAAAAACTCAACCCAACCCAATAACCAACTATTTTCATTTTTATTTAAAAAATGAGAAAAGAAAGAGGATTTTCTAAAACGCTGCCCATGAAGTAGTCTGTGTGAAATAAGACTCATGCTTTCCTTGTACTGAAGTTTTTCCAATCTTTTGGCTTAAGTTGTTTTGTTTGTTTTTTTTAAACCTAAAAATCAGATGACCACTTAGGAACATAAAAATTCAAATTTGCATGGAACTCCACTGTAAAATTTTTGCAAATTGCACAGCACATGTCAGATAGTGTGCCCCGTGGAACACCATGTAACAGCCTCAGTGGTCAGTGGGGGGAAAAATGCTTTTATTTTGATCAACTGAATTGCATACAAGGCTAACAAAATCCGGACTCATTAAGAATGGTTCAGAAAGCACCTTGCAAATCTGTTACTGGTCCCAATCTGTTGGGATTTTCCATCTGCCCCGTTCTCCTAAATCCCAGTCTATTCTCTAAGAAAAGGGCAACTTGATTAAATGAGTTGTTTCATCTGTAAGGCTGCTAAGTTCTCTCAACTGCAGATGATCCAAATATAGGTTTGTTTTTTTTTTAAACCAATCCTGACCCCTGACCTTCAGAAGTGGATGATAAACCTTACCCTCCTTATTGCAAGAGCACAAGAGTTCAATGGTAAGCATGTTTGAATCCGATAACATTTATTTTATAATCGCATGCTGAGAAAGTTAGCCCAGACAATAGTGAATAAGCTTACGTTGAAATCGACTCTTCTAAATATAGTCCGTTTCATTTGCATTCACCAAAAGTGCACTCCTTCATTTATTAACTCTTTTCTTAGCAGCTAAAGTACTGTATTTAAGTACGTACCTTAGATGGGGACAGTCCCTTTTCCGAGCTCAAAGCATGTTCTCTTAGTCAGCATTATGGCCTATTTGATTAAGATATACCTTGAATTAATTAATGCATGGTTTCAGTAATAAAAAAAATTAGAAAATACTAAAAATTACAAGCCTGTGGGACGAAAGGCCCAAAGGAACACTGGGGTGGGGGTGGGGTGGGGGAAACTCCCGTCAATTTTCCTGCCTTTGCTCAGGGAAATGTCAAGCTTCTATGCAGGTATAGACAGAGAGAGGACCAATATGCCCATCCTTTAAGGGGAAACTGTGGAAAACTAAATAAATCATTCAAGGTATTTAATAGACCTAAAACCAAGCATTCTTTCTAGCTGAACATAAATACAAGCAAAACAAACAAACAAACAAACAAAAAAAAGGTGCAATATTGCATGGTTTCTTGGTGCATTCTTAGGATGTAAGTGATAACGCTGACCTCTTCATGCATCCAGAGCAGAGCCGATTTCTTTTCGCAGTCATGATTTGAAGTCTATAGAGACTTCGGCCCTCCCCCCTGAGGCTCCCTGAAGAAACTCAGCCAATTGATTTAATACTTGCTTAGTGCCTTTATCTGTACCCACAGTGAACTGCAGAAAAGTGCCTCCATAACTCAGCTGGGAAGTTATTTAACAGAAGGGAGGAAGGGTTGGGGCACAGACCTTTTTGCTTTTTGTTTTGTTTGTTTTTCCATCCTCACTGTCTCACTTCACCACTGTGAGAAGACCTCTCCACCCTCAGAGCCCCCAAAGAAGAGAGAGAGAGAGAGAGAAAGCAGGTGCTGTCTCTCTTGGCTGTCTACTGGACTTGGTCTCTTTGGCAGCCTGACTCTGGATATGAACTGAGACCCATCTTTGAAGTGGACATGAACCATAAACTGGTTCTATTCTGTTTTGTTCTGTTCTGTTTTGTTTCTTCTCGACCAGAAGCCAAGAGAAATGTTTTTGGGAATGTGGAAGGCCACTCCGGACATACAAAGCTTCCTCAGGTTCAGTGGCTCCTTCTCCCCCATCTCTCCCTGTCAGCTGTAGCACTTTGCAGATCTCTGAGAGTCTGATCTTTGGGGACATTGGTGTAAATCATGGGAACACTTATCTCACAGTGACCTGTCATAAGCCAGCCATCTTGGCCAACCTCCTCTATAGCTTTCCTATGATGCTCCTCTGATTGTCCCACTTGGAAGTCACGTCACTGGCTGAACATCTGATTGCTGCTGCCCCAGCCGCTGAATTCAGAGAATGGTGGGGACCCCATGTCCAGCTGCAAGGTCACCATGTGGCACAGGCTCTGGAGTCCAGCAGCTATCCACTGGCGGAAAGGCGTTCATTGCCTTTTTAAGGATTCTGGAGTGGGGAATCGTCACTCTGCGTTTAGCATGTGGCTGCCTACTACTGTTTGCCTTACATTCTTGCCTGGCTTCTTCTGGAATCCTCCCTTTCCCCCCCACCCAATCTTCAGACTAGAAGTGAGGCCATAGACCAAGAAACTATGAGGACATCCAGGCTATCTAGTTCGTTTGAAAGGAGATGGACATTTTCTTTCCCTGTGCAATTTTTGTGAGTCTTCAGGGTGTTCCAACACATATCCTAGAAGATGAGGTGCCAAGAACTGCCCAGCCTCTGACTATAGGGTACTATACCCTCCTGTGTGTGTTGCTCACTCTTTGAACCTTAGATCGCCACTCTGATCTTTCCTTTCTACATGGTTGCAAGTCTCCAGTTGGGAGAAAAATGCCGACATCCTCCCCCACTCTCCAGGTATATTTGAACTTTTATTTTGACTCTGAGATCTAGGACACAACAGAACTCGGTCAACAGCAATAATCCACTCAGTACTATGGGATGGATGGGTTAGAGGATGAGACACTGAGACTGACACAGTTCAACCAGCTCCTGGACACTTGACCTGCCTCCTGTAGCTGTGCCCTGGACAGGTTGACATTTCTGTGTATGTTACAAGAAAAAGTTCTGCATGTGGTGGAGTAGTCTGCCTGGGGCTGTGGGATGTGCTGTTGTTATGGATTTGGAGTGGATGGGTGATACGGATGCTGGTTATCCTTCTGTAGCTCATTGCGGTGAGCGCGATGACAGGGAGCACGGGGATGATCTGTGTAGCATAGGCATGCGACCTTTGATCAAGCTCTTACCCCCGCACTGTAATGTGCTGAAATGTCTTTGTAGACCTGAAGGTGCACTTAACTAAACTGCCTACTATGGAATGACTCATCATCTGGTCCACTTCACACCCCTGTCCCCAGGTTTTGCCCTTTCAACCCCTTCCTAGGTATTGAGCCTTGATAGCTCATGCCCAGATGCTTACCCGTTTTCTCTGGAAGGAGAAGACTTACGATACACTAATAGCCATAGCCCATCTCTTCCAACATGTAGGGCCCTAGTTCCATAGGGTGCCCTTGGAAGACATCAGGTCATCCTGTGGCTGTTAGCCATCCCAGAATCTCTGAAGTGCTTAACTCACTTCAAGTGATCTGAATCAGAGAGACCAAAGATATTAATTTTCTCTGTCCTCAGATTTCTAGAAGACAGACTATGGCCAGGAAAGGGTTCGTTTTGGTTTGGGCTTTCTCTCTCCCTTCTCCATCTGTCCACATCCCTACCTCACTCCCCCTTGAGACCTAAATTCTGAAGCTCAATGACCTCTGTTCACTGGAAGTGCAGATAAGTCCAGAGCACCAGGTCCAACATTTCTCCCACACTGTAGTCAATGGACAGTCTTTTTCTCTAACACGAAACTCTGTTGTGGGTTTAGATTCCACTGAGGTGGAACCGGGGTTGACACAGCCTTGATCTTCTCGAAACTAGAACAGAGTAAGAGTGGTGGCTAAGAAATAAATTTTCCTAAGTAGAAATGAGATTCAACCCGTAAAGGACTTTCTTCACATTGGGTGTAGTAGTTACACCTTTTTCCAATTAGAGTCTAAAAGAATCAGTTAAAAAAATAGTTTTCAACCTCATGCTTCATATATAAGAGGCCTCAAAGCACATGCTTATTTTTTTTTAAAGCAACTTTTTTAATTCCTTGTTTGGTAGGTTGGATTAAACGGAAAGTAGGAAATGAACGTTAGCAGAAGGCAGTTCCCCATTTCCTTCCAGGAATGACTTCCTCCTGGGAGTGGTGAGAATTGGTGGGTGGTAACCATCCATAGTATAAAATTGTTAGAAAGAGTATGAACTGCCAAACAACCGAGTTATCTCCCAGCCCCTTTCCAAGCAAGAGTGAAGCCTTTTGATATTTATATTCCCCCTGGGAAGGCAAGCGAACTAGAATTTGAGGAGCAGACCCAGGCTTGGTTGACGTGTTCTCTCAGGTGGTGGACTCTCACCTACGTGTGGTACAGCAGGACTTACATTTATAGCATGGGACTTCAGGGTATATGCAGACAAGTCTAGAATGACTCAGGTAACCCTTTGAGAATCGTGAACTACCTGCCACTTTTGTAAAGAAGCAAAGCAGGGACTGAATTGCTAACCAAAACTATCCCATTACCTTGGGCCACTGTGCAAACTCATTCAGGGCGTAGACATAAGATTAAAAGCTCCAGATCAAGTGGCAGCCTCTTTGCTCATCCACTCACGGGAGTGCCAGCGTGTAGGTAGAGCTTTAGGCTCTGCCGTCCTTAGTACAGCTTTGGGAAGGCTGACCCTAGTCACGGTGATTTCCATTTAGGGGTTATCAGGGAATTGGTGATATGAGACCTCCAAGGACCCAGAAGGTCCTTCCCCTAAATCAAAGAAAAAGGAATGGATAAGGAAAGAAAATAGAAGGAGAAAGCCCTTGCAGAGTAGACCGGGTCATGAGCTGTCTTTCCCCTTAAAACTCGCAGAGGTCTCCTCCTTCTTCAATGCACTGCTCGGGAGTCACTTATGGAGCAGCCATCAGTGGGTGGCACGGGCTCTGTGACATACCTCTAAGGTGAAAGACAAACTATTCCTGAGGCTGAAAGCTAAAGTCAAGAAGTACTAACCCGCAGTGCACCCTCAGGACGACAAACCATTGATGCTGATGAAGTTGTGTTTTCTTTCTTGGCTTTGCCAATCGCTTCCTCCTTGGGTTGAGGACCCTTCTCATCTCATCGCCCCTGCACTTGCCCTGCCCTAACCGTTTACCATGTTGGGTTGAGGACACCGAATGTTACGGATGGAGAACCTAAGGACGCGCATAGTTCTCATCTATGCAATTTAACTTGGTTCTGTCACTTCATGATCTGTTCATATTTAGCATCCATTAAAGATAATTTTTAAGGATCTTACCATGGACTCCCAGGACTGTTTCTTTGTGTCTCGTTTAACAGGTCATTTGTGGGGAGGGGGCTCTACTTGTACCCTATGTTTTGGGGGGGGGTCTATTTAAAGGGCACAGTGATGATTCGAGGTAGATGCCAGGAAGTGACCTCATTTCCCTTGGGCATGGTGGATGGTTGGTGCCATCTGAAGAGGTGCCCTGGGGCTTGCATTTTGATGATCAACTCACAGGTTGGATTTAGTTAGGATCCCAGACCCTTGAGATTTGGCCTGTGCAAATGGTGGGGGTGAGGATGGGGTCAGCTTTTAACGGGGCAAAGAAAAATGAGGCTGAAGAGTGTAGAACCGTTAGTTCCTTGATGAAAGTGCTTTGAATTTCAACAGTTTTTCAGCTCTGCCTTGGAAGCTTTTCAGGAAAGGAGCGCACGCGTGTGTATGTGTGTGTGTGTGTGTGTGTGTGTGTGTGTGTGTGTGTGTGTGTGTGTGTGAGAGAGAGAGAGAGGGGGGGGCTCAGAACAGTGCTCTGACATGGTACTAAATGACTTCTGAGATATACAGTTCTGTCAGTGGTGGTTTTGATGTAGAAAGAAATAAGTTTGTAGGTGCACATTACATGCAGTTTCCCACATAGTTCTTTGTGTGGCTAACATTTCTTTCTTCCCTTTCAACAAATTACTTGATGCGTTTTTCTAAAATTTAGACCTCTCTCTTTCCTTGAGAACATCACATTCTACTCCACTTTTATGTCAGAGCAAACAGGGTTCCCTGCTTCGGGACAGAGGTCTGCCGCAAGCCTAGTGCTCTGGTGATAGGGCACTGTCATGGAGTCCACTTGCACCGTGGTAGACATGGCATGGGCAATCTGGAGATGGAGCCTACTTTTGATGCAGAAGTTGCTACTAGAAGCAGAGTCTGAGGCTAGGAAGGAAGCCATCTGTGAATTTTCAGTTATGGTCAAATTATAGGTCAGTTTAAGCTGAAGGAAGGAGAGAGCTAGTTAATACCAAGGGCAATGGAGACACATGGGTCAGGAAGAGTACAACTTCCTGTAAGTTTCTCGAAGCTCAGCCTTAGAATGGTCTGGAAGTAGCGCTAAACAGGTATGGGTAGGGCCAGAGGTGGGATTGCAACTGGAAGCTGTGTTTGATCATGGAGCATTTAGAAGTTAGTCATGCTACTTTTAGGGGAGGCCACACAGAACAGTGAGAGCAGACAAGAGGATGCGATTAGGTCACAGTTCCTTTGTGACTGGTCAGGTAGCTGACTTCTGCAGTCAGTCTGATTCTAGATGTTGAGCAGGCTGGAGTGTGGAGGAAGACTAGTGCCGGCCTCAGCAAGGTGCCTGGCTACAGACCTTAGGAGGACAGGACTCAGCGTGGCTAGGCTGATCATCACCAAGCCCCATTGTGAACCTGCTGAATACTGGTCTTCAGAACACCATACCTCATTCACTCAATCAAAGTGTGGCTAGTGGCGGTGTGCACCGTTGTCTGACACACTTGGGGAAGAGAGTACTTGAGACCCGGCATGATATTGATTAATCCTACTTTTAAGGATATCAGAATATATGCATTTTAAAAAGGAATCTTAGACCTGATGAAAATAAAAACCGTTTGACAGCATTAATAACAGCCTACTAACTTCCACCAACCCCAAAGCTAAGAATGTCATCAGTAAGCATCGGGGGCCCATAGCAACGCTCTCCCAACTTGCTGTACCCATTTCTCTGATGTACCCACCAATGTATTTTAAAGTTGCCTTGATTTATGGGCTTTCTCTGTTCTGTAAAACTATAAAAACTTATGAAAATACTCCCGTGTTAGAACATGTAATTTCGGGGTAACCAAAATCTATGTTCCTGGGTCCGTGGTCACTGAAATGGCTCCCGAACAAACCACTTCTTATTCCCTTCTCCAAAAATCAACCAGCCAAGCAACCAAGCTACCAACCAAATAACAACTTGGTTTTTTAAGCCTGGGGTGCAGCTCAGGGTCATAAACCAGGAAACAAACTAAAACACACAGGCCAACATTGGTGGTAGTGTATTTGCTGTTTTGTTTCCTGAAATCAACTTTTTATTTATTTATTTATTTATTTATTTATTTATTTATTTATTTTCGGAGCTGGGGACTGAACCCAGGGCCTTGCGCTTGCTAGGCAAGCGCTCTACCACTGAGCTAAATCCCCAACGCCGAAATCAGCTTTTTAAATTTGGTAAGATTATGGATTATTTTTTTTGCACCAAAACCCTGACTAGTGTTTGTCTATCCATCTCTCTTTCGCCGTCCCACCTCCACCCCCCACACCCCGACCTGCATTTCCATCATCTCAGTGCTGGGGAACAAAGTTGGAGCCCAGCATGTGCCAGGCCAGCATTCTATCCGCGAGTCACCCCAGCACCCCCTTGATAGAGCCTCCAGATCGTCTTTTAACAATATTTTTATCTCAAATGATTTCCGTTCTGTCCTTCCCCAACACTGACTTTGTTCTAGACCTCAGAGATGCTCTACTCAGGGAAACGTTGTATTCCGGAGGTCATTTGTCCAGTGGGGGCCTGGGATGTAGTTAAACTACAGAACGAAGGTTGCTCTTCTCTTTCTTCTTCTTCTCCACCCAGCACTCCTCTCCACGCAGACCTCTAGAGTCACTGGCAGCCCCTTTGCTTAAAGTCAAAGGCGTAGACTTTTCACGTAAGGCGTTAATAGCAACATTTCAGGTCTGAGTAGTTCTCCTAACAGTTTCTAAATCACCTTCTCCTTAATTATCCCGCTCTCCCCGCCTCCCTTGTGGATTAGATAGGGCTTTGTGAGTACTGCGGTTTTACAGACTAAAGGACCTGGCCAAGGTGGCAGGGTGGACGAGTGGCCTGGGTTTATTGTGGAATTGAGACATGGTGACAGGCACAGTAGAGCATTTATTGTGTGGACTGACCATTGGGGGGAAAAAAACTTAAAAAATGTAAGGAAAGGTCAGAGGGGGATCTGGTTAATTTCTTGGTTTCCTCTGATGGCTCTCGTTTCCGAAAGGGAAACACAATTTCCTCTCTCATTGTGTGGATCCAGGGAGGTAGTAGGACCATGCGTTTTATAGGCGCTGGTGTCGGAGGTAGTAATATGTCGTTAATTGCAGTGGAGGAAGACAGCACTGCAGAGGAGATTAGGCGTAGCACGTTCCTCCCTGCAGCAGGAATACTGTGTAAGGGAAGGACTCCAGGGGAAAGAGACGCTCCAGTCACTTGCCTGGCTGGGTAATGGGGGAGTCTGAAGCTCTGGTGGGGGCACGTGTTTCTAGAGAAGCCTTCGGTACATTTTGCACATCACGCTAGGCAGTCAGCCGTCCCAAGATGCTCGGTCCCCCTTCCCAGTTCTGTCCCTCCCTTGCCTTTGGAATGAATTCTGTTTTCCATCTTCAAACCCTAAATATCAAGGGCAAACTCTGCGCTTGCAATATGTTGAGGTACCAGAAGGCATCTGATAATGATCTCAGTCAGGATTGCAAAATGTTGTCTGGTTTGATCCCCCCCCTCCCCTTCTTCCACCTGTGAGTATTGAGAAATAAAGCAAGATGTTGCTTGGAAATTTTTCTCATATGCTTGTCTGAGAGACATTTTATAAATATATAAAAAGAACTATTCTTAACTGTCCTCACTAAAAATAAAACGAGGCTCGTGAACATCTATGAGTCAATATAGTCTTTTCCCGAGTAGCATGTACTACAGAGATACTTATGAAACCGGTGCATTATAACATCACTGTGGTGGTCTAGCCCTTCCCTCTTGGAAGTGGCTGCATGTAAACCACGGAGAAGCCCCTGGAAGCTTCCCCTAAGTCATTTTCTCATATGCAGTTGAGCAAGAAGTTGAAAGAATCATACGTTCTTGAAATGTCTTTTTGGAGAATAGCACTCAGGGGATAAATTGGATTCTTTTACCTATTAATGCCTTTTAAAAATAGGTTTATGTGGAATGCCTGCGTTTGCCCATTCTCTTTGTTCAAGCACGTTCCAGGAACAGGCTGGGAAGGTCTACCGGCTGAAATTTATTATCCCTCTCCTCACATTGAAATCAAGAGATGATCAAGGAGGAGAGGCTTAAGTTGAAGATAATTGTGTTGATCTTAGGGCCAAATCCGGTTCACAATAAAAAACCTTTACGGTCAGTATAGTGAGCTGAAGCCTTGGAAATGCAAGCCACTTCTACTATTTTTAAGATGGTGATTGCTCTCCCCAACCCCAGCATCCCCTGACGTCTCACAGGAACTCAACCTGGGGTAGATTTACCATACAGTGTGTTCCCCCTCCATATTAACGAGCAAAACCAGTTCCTAATTCCAGAGAAAGTTGTGTGTATGTCAACCCTGTCAAGATGAGACGCCCACCCCTGTTTCCGAATGATTATAGGATATTAGCTTATTGTTAAAGGACATTTCTAGTGAAACGTGAATAGCTGCCTTCCAAATCCAATAGGATAAAGATTATGTCAATTGATTTATATATATATATATATATATATATATATATATATATACACACACACACACACATATACATACCCCTGGGATGGGAGATAGATCACTGGGTAGAGACTTGCCATTCAAATAAGACGCTCTGAGTTTGAATCCCGTGGGCATTGATTGGGGTTTCTTTTACTATGATGAAAATCCATGACCAAAGTGATGTGGAGAGGAAAGGCTTTGTTTGGCTTACACTTCCACATCTTAGTTTATCACTAAAGGAAGTCAGGACAGGAATTCAGCAGGGCAGCAGCCTGGAGGCAGGTCCTTGGGCTTCTCAGTTGGTTGCCGTAATTCCTAACTTTTCCAGCTGAGTTGCCATTTCATCTTCTCTGTGCTGACACCTATCCTCCAGTTCAGAAAACACGCTAGGCATATATCAACAAATGGCTGCTTTTATGTTCTATCTCAGGGAACGAATCCTTGTCGTGGCTTGTTCGGAGGGTAGTTCTCACTCTAACCAAGACAGTTCATTGGCAATTACCTCCCTCTTCGAGATCCACATGCGGAACACTTCCACACAATGAAGGTCTTTATCCATTCTGCGTAAGACCATATTGGTCCATCTCTTCACATGCATCCCTGCTCTCACGAGACTCTTCATGGCTGTTATACCAGCCCCTTAAGGAAACAAGGAGATAGAGACGAGGCCTGAACTGAACTTGAAGATGGACAAACAGGCTTCCACAGCAAGTTAGTGCATCTGCAATCAGAGGCCAGGCACTTGTCATTGCTTTCTCTTGTTTCTAGACACACATTTACCATCACTTATCTCTGTCCCTAGAAAGACACCTATCCACAGCTTCAGTTCATGCACATATAACACACATGTGACCCGTCAAATACACATGCATGCGCGCGCGCGCGCGCGCACGCACGCACACACACACACACACACACACATCTCTACTCGGCTAGCTTTCCTTGCGCCTATGGCACAGCTATCACCCTTGCTGCAGTGCAGCTCTACGTCAGCTCTCATGGAGACTTCCAGTGACAGTAATGGTTTGTCACCATGCCCTTTGGATGAGGCCAAAACAAACTTATAAAGACACCAAGACAACATTTTTTTTTTCACTTTGCAATGGGAGAATCTACCTCCTAGAGACAGAACAAAATGGCTGACTGAGGTTGGGAGCATTGTTCTTTGGGCCCTGGGTACACAGCTCAGAGACTGTGAGAAGAGTCGCTCTGCTTCTGCCCTATTTGGATAGACAGTTCTTCTGCTCTTCACGTGAGGTGAAGGGGGCAGAGTTACGCAGTGGGTCCAGGCCAGAGTGGAATCCTGAAGGGAGTGCCCTGTGGTTCTCTCTGGACACTGGAGCAGCTCCTACCCAGGCTGTTTGTTTCCTGGTGTTAGATTCAAATGGCGGATGCTTTGTTTTAGCCTGTTCAGGAAGGGATATTCCTAGATGGAACACTTAGGCTTACGTTATTGCCTTGAATGTGTAGGAATTTGGGTTTGTGGGTCAGCTGTAGACCCTTTCCCTAGCTGAAAACATTTACTTCCTGATTTACACACATAGGGAATAATAAGAACATGTGTCCTGGCCATGCTACACGGCTGAATCGCTAATGGGAGGCTCTATTAAGTTCTGGGGACAGTACTGTACTCTTGCAAGGCTGAGCAACACACCCCAAGTTTGTCTGAACGGGAGACTTGTCATTAAAATGAATGAATCCCTGTGGGACAATCTACCTGCAGTTAAACCCACTGATTTGTATGCTTGGTCCATCTAGTTTTCCCTAAGCCCTAAATTTACAAATCACGTTTGCAGTCATCTGTTCCTTTCCCCCCACCCCCCACCCCTAAAAAACTATGACGTTCCCTAGTGTCCAAGTTAGAGAGGAAGGGTAGCCAGTGTCTGGTTACATCTTTAGCAATTCAAGAAAGACTTCTATGAGGGTTATTTATTAGAACCCAGGGCTGGTCCCTTTAGTGGCAGGTAAGATAGCCTGCAGTGTTTCAGGTGCAGACAGAGTTCTGGGACACAGACCTGGGGAAATGTATTATGTGCACAGGTCTTATTGGACAGTGCTCCTGGGATGCTATTTGAGGGGAGAAAGGAGAGTAGGGGTGAGCAGAGAGGAAGCCGGCCTGCAAGCATTCAAATAGAGGCACAGCCATCCTTTTGATGACATGGGGACGAGCGTGTTCTTTCAAGAGGTCTTTATTTGGCATGTGACATGTGACAGCCAAGCCTTCATGTCTTCTCATGAACTATGTTTGTACACAGCCACTCTGGGAAGGACCATGACCTTGGGGAAAGTAGGTCTTTTGCTGTAAGTGGTTCCTGAGGCTGCCCGAGAATGTTATATAAGCGGGGAGGAACAGGGGACCAGACTGGTGCATGAAAGCAGGTCCCGTGGAGGGGTAATAAGCTTACGTGTGGCCAAAGGAAAGGCATTGTGGGAAGCACGGTGGATGAGGAGGCAGATGAACACTCTGGGTAGATCTTCTGCTTCTCATGAGCACTCGTTGACTGCAGTTTATAGATTGACTTGTTAAATGGACAAAGTGCTTCGAAGGCCCCTGGAGATGCTCCCTTCTAATGCACAGTAGGCTTCCTCCAGCCTAGCCTGAGGTCCTCTGTATGGATTGAATTCAATTATTAATCAGAGGCAATGGGTGATGCTGGCTAATGTGGCCTAATGGCACAGACTGGGTCGTCACACTCCTTTGTAATGTGTGTTCTGAACACGGGCTTGGCTGGAGTGGACACAGCCTGCTCCTTCCTGTGGCTGGACACCTCTGCGGCGTAATGCTTCGAGGGCCCAGAGAAGTGCATGAAACCGCTGCATGACTTAATGCATCTGTGTAATGTTAGCATTTCCTCTTAATGTGTCACAGGACTGACAGAGAGGTGCCCGGGAGGGAGCTGGTGGGAAGGAGGAGCCTTTTAAAAACGAACTCCCAGCCTGCATGGCACTGTCGCTGAGCCCTTGAGTGACCTCCGTGGCATTCACACCAAGAGAGTCAGCTTGGAATGTGGAGCAGAGATGATAGGATTATTTAGATTTTTAAAAATTCCATCCAAAAACAGACCCCGGGGAACTAATTGTTCGGGAACCCCTAGGCTATGTTATAAATGGCGACTTCTGGAACTCCCAGGCTTCAACCTGTTAGAAAAGAATTAGCATTGTGTGTGTGTGTGGGGGGGGGAGCGGTGTGTGGTATTGGACAGAGTCAGGTTTAGAGACGACTTGAAAGGATTCAGAGAACAAACGGGGTTCCCCAAATGTCTGCCGCTGCATTCTGCCACATCACAGTTGTGTTGGGAATCTTAACTCGACTTGTAGAATGAGGAGCCAGCTTCTGGCTCAACATTGAGTCCTATAAGCTGAAGGGTCCTTGAGACACCAAACTAAATTAGTCATTTTTAAGAGAAGCCATTTTCAGAGATGTCAAGGATCCAGTGGTGTTTTGGTATTGCCAAGATCATGGGCCATGCGATAAGCAGGACCCCTAAGTCTCTGAAGGTGTGGGGAGGTGGAGGAACCACCTGACTTTCAGTAAAAATAATTGTAGCCATCCTTCAAAAGAGAAGTTTCTTCTGACCTTATTTCTTACTCAGACTCTTCTAGAAAAGTGACTGACTACTGGGAAAGACAGAGTGGGAACAGGAGAGTTCGTTTCTTTCTAGAACTCTAGAAATTTCATCCCATTCTTCCCAGAAACATGAACAAGATCCCCAAACTGATCACTTCTCTTGGGGTTCAACATCCAAAGAGCTCTAAGCAGATGACCTCGTTAACACTGATACGTACATAATCTGGTGAAGGAACAAACTGAACGTACACAGGGAACTGCAGGCTGGAGAGGTGGGGAAGGAAGGCTTGGCCAGTTGTGACCTGTATGCCTATTTAAGGCTCAGTACAGAGGCAAGGCTCAGAGTTACCTGTTCTGGACTCTGTTGCTGTTAGTGTTGGCTCTGTTTGCATGTGTGCCCGAATGTATGGGGAATGTGATCTATCCATTTTCCTTATGAGAAGTGTACCGGTCAGGAGTGGAGGTCTGTTCTGGGCTTCAACACCAGGGAACAACAGTACTCTTCTGACATCGATATATCAAACAGCTTGGCTTCCCTTTAGTCAGAATTTTGCTTCATTCACATTTAATAGAGCAACAGAAGACTACTATATACACACAGTTTTTTTTTTCTCTCTCTCTTGGGTTACACAATACAGCTACCAAGTGAGATTCTGAATTCTATGGGAATTAAGTTCCAGGCTTTGTTGAGACGTAAGTATGATATTATGAGACACAGCTGTTGCAGTGGTTAAAAATAACCCATAGTCCTCTCAGGGCCAGGTGAAATTGGGAAGCATCTAGCATTGTAACAGACAATGTAAAGATTGGGATTATCATCTGTTGCCAGGCATTGGACCTTTTCTGGGTACCATCTCATTAAGACAGAAGGTCAGGAGGGACACAATTGTTGGGCTTTTGCTTTGAGTTTTCACAGCCAGAGGCAAGGATAACTCCAGACTCTCAGGAACATCAGGGATCGTTTCAGTGGGGATGGTCACAGAAGTGCTTCTGTGGCAGGTGGTAGTGTCCTCCCCTCTTAAATTAGAAACAGAGCCTGAGGTCCAAAACCACTCAGTAGGCTGTTATGAGGGTGCCCTTAGCTTTCACAGTTGGTCGTTCCTGGTGAAATGCTACGAGATGTCTTCATTTCAGTCACAGCACTGAAACCTTCACATCAAAAGCACCTAAATGTGCTTTTTGATGTTGCCTGGAATCCCCTGACCACTGATCAGGTACTAATAAACCTTGGCTGTGTGTCATGGACCCATCATCGACTCTCAGAATTCACCAGAGCCATAAAAGTTCTCTTCATTTTGTACTGCATCGTCTCAGCGGCGTCTCTGCATACTCTCGGGTGTTTCAAATCCAGTTCTTTATCATCTTATA
This sequence comes from Rattus norvegicus, assembly GCF_021556685.1. Classification (NCBI taxonomy): domain Eukaryota; kingdom Metazoa; phylum Chordata; class Mammalia; order Rodentia; family Muridae; genus Rattus; species Rattus norvegicus. Next base: position 161,481,655 of record NC_141537.1, on the reverse strand, counting down.
AACCCATTTGTGCTGATGACAGAGGGCGGAGCCCGGGGAGAACCTGACAGCTCACAGTCATACAACTCACCGGCAGAAGTCAAGGAATCTAGGAGAACTGATTCTGAACTAGAACTTAGCTCACAAGATCTCCTATGGATGCAAGATGAGGGATGTGATGCTCAGAATGGCGGTGAGAGCTGTGATTAGCCTATCTTTACTCTTACATTCTGCTTGAGTCAACCTCTCCTGACTCAGTGTTTGTGTAGTGGATGCTAGTGAAATTCACGGACTTCCAAAATGCACTTGCTTGTATGAACAGAAATGTTTGTGAATTGTCAAGAGCCAATACTCTTAAATAAATGTGTGAGGTCTTCCTCCTAAAAAGATTATACAGGACGGGATATATTTTTGACCAGGTTTATATATTATGATATTAAGTGTTCAGAATCTCCTCTCTTATATAAAATACCATCTTGTTAGTGTAACCATTTGGCCACGCAGTAAGTAAACCGAGACTCTGGTTAACTAACCGTGTGGTAGAAAGAAGCTGGTTTTTAGAATCGGCCTTCTCTGCTTTAAACAGACTGATGCTTCTGAGTTACGCAGGAAATGAAGTTTAGCCTCCTTACAGTGGCAAAGAGAGACAATAAGAACCCAACCCAGCAGAACTGCCACGGAGCACTGAAGTTCCTCTCCCATCTGTCAGCCAGCAATGCATCACAATGCCTTCCCTCCGTGTGGGCTGCATTCATGCTAACCGCAGGCAGCAACTCACTGGTTCCAGAAGCTCCGTCAGTGATGTTTGTTATGCCTGGAGATGCACAGCCCTTGCCGTTGTCTGGCTCTCCCATTTTACTTCCACAACTATTCAGTCTGCAAAGAACCAGCTTAGACATTACCAGTGTATCTCAACATTTTTTTTATTGAAAAAATGTATTTAGAGTAATTCTGTATACCTGTCACCTTCGCTACCCTGAATTCCTCTGGGAAAGGGATAGTGTTTAGCACACAGTGTTTGATAAACCCTAAGTGAATGAGGAGAGAAACAACATTTTGCTAAGTTGGATGTTGTGGCGAGGACTCGGGGAAATTCTGCAAGCAGGTAAGATTTTTAAGTGCTTATAATATATTATTTATACAACAGCTTTCTTCAAGGAGCTTAATGTTCTAAAGTCTTCAGCTATATTTTTCTCCTTCCAGATTAACCATTTGACTTTTGAAAATAGGCTAAATAGTTCTCCATCTGTTATTCCTGTGGGCAGGAAACAGACTTCCCCCCCTTCACGTGGCCCGCCAATGTCTTCTTATGAATTTTAAGCCTTGACACAGTCAATTAAAAATCACATGGTGACAAGGATAGCCACAGGGAAACGGAAAATGGAAAGGGAGACCTTCTTGGTAAAGATGAACCAGGCTCAGATAAGGAAGGAACCAGCAAGATCAACACCATGTCAATGGCAGACCTCAGGCTGGTAGGCAGAAGGCCCCACAGAAAGAAGACTTTCTGTGTTGCTATTCATGGTGCAACGGGGACTGCTTTTTGCCTTTCTCTTCTCACTGGAGTCCAGGAATGGTGGGGAGATTTCCATTTAGGAATTCTGACTTCTGTGACTCATAAAAGCAGATTAATTTCTCTGTAATACACCCAATGTGAAACCAGCCCATAACAAGAAGAAACAGAAGCATGAAAACATTTTAAGGTTTTACTTGTAATCATTTTTTTCCTCCAAAGCAATGGTTTCCAAGAAGAGTGAGTGTTCTGTGGAGTGGGTGGTGTATGGGTTGAGTGCTGTTCTGCTTCCCTTAGCTGAGATTGGCCCCATCACATCAGTCCAGCACAATTCCTTGGTCCTTTAGGATGTTTGCTGCACCTCCCGATTTAGCATCCTCTAATGAATGTGCTGTTGGTGTTTTCCTTCTCCCACCTTGTCATTAATGAAGATGCCTAGGGACACTGGGCCCATCACCAACCCACCAAACACCTCCCACCTCTAGCAGCATAAGCATTTATCATTACCCTTTGTTTACAATCCTTTCCACTGTTTCTAACCCATGTGTGGGGCTTATATCCCAGCCAACGCTCAGCCTTCTTCTCCAAGAGAAACAGAATCCTGCACACGCTCTCACACTCTGCAGCTACCTTGTAATCAGTGGGAGAGCCTTGGATCGTGGGGAGAGAGAGAGAGAGAGAGAGAGAGAGAGAGAGAGAGAGAGAGAGAGAGAGAGAGGAGAGAGAGAGATTTGGTGAGGAAAGAATACAGATGTCTGAGGTCTGCTTTGTATTACGGATGGTTTCTAGGGAGGCAGTGCCAAAGTTCATACAGGAGCCAGATACTAAAACAGGACATACCATTCATCTGCCAGGGAGATATTAACTACTTTTGCCACGTGAGAATGCATCAAGGGACACTGAGCAATGCATGCGAGATGCAGGTGCACACACACACTTATTGTGGCTTACGAACAGGCTCAGCGCTTGCTCCTATGCATTAGTTACTTTTATCTTTAGTGCAACAGGATGCCTGACAAAAGCAAGATAAGGAAGGAAGGGTTTGCTTGGACTCAAAGTTCGGTGGGACAGCCCATCATGGTGCAGAAGGCAAGGCGGCAGGAGAGGGAGCTGACTGGTCACATCGGATCCATAGATGGGGAGTAGAAGTAAATGTTAGTGTTCAGCATGGTTCTCCTTTTCATTCTGTCTAATTGGGTGGTATCTCCCACATTCGGGGTGGGTCTTCCCTCTTCAGTCAAAACTTTCTAGAATCACACACGCACGCATGCACGCACGCAGGCAGGCAGGCACGCACCCACACACTCGCATGTACAAGGGGGAGGAGTCTGGGGTGGTGGGATTCAGAACTATGTCTCGTATGTGATTCTAAATCCAGCCAAGTTTGCTTGAAGATTAACCATCACTTTGACTCCAAATGTTCAACCAGGAACCATATTCTCCCGGACTCTTCTTCAGACTGGATTTATTTAACTTTGATATTCTAACTCTAGACTCTGGGAATGGAAACATAAAACAGACTTTTTTCCTGCCCATGGTGAGCCTGTTGTAGCAAGACAGGCATGTACCTGTCAGTGTTCTTAGGCCTGGGAAGGCAGTGGTGTGGTGAAGAAGCATTACCTCATTCTGAACAGAGGGTCTAGAAATGCTGAGTGAGTTATGGACATTGAACTTCTGCCTAGAGCATCCTTATTTACCTAATCTGGGCCTAAAACAACAGAAATAATTTCTGTACATATTTTCTAGGCAAGGTGCCTGAAATCAAGACACCAACAAAGCCATGATCTCTCTGAAAACCCTGAGGAAGATCCTCCTGTCACCCTCTGTTTCTGGTGGTCCCTGGTTGTCCCTGGTGTATACCTGCTTTGCTCCAATCTCTACTACCAGTATTCACGTGGCTGCCTTTCCTCTGTCTCTGTTCAAATTTCCCTCATGTTGAGAGCATGTGGGCCCCTGGATTCAGCCCCTGTAACTCAAGAAACCTTTCCACAGCTCATCATCACAGCTCCTTCCTTCTCTACAGTCATTGATTATTTGAGTGTGTCCATCCATTTCCTGTCTCTATTCAGTTATAGTTGTACAAACTGCACATTGCCATTCAGGCATAGATGGACCTTACAGGGCAGTGAAGCATTTTGCTTATCTACTTTTGTGTCATATCCATGTAGCTGGAACAACTCTCTAGATTGGTTGCAGCCAAGTGTCTTTTGTCCTCTGAACTACCAAGATGTTATGTTGACCTCTTTTATGCTGCTCAATGCTTCATAACTGCCTATGTATTTATGGTTCATACACTGTATGGTCCTTATAGGCCATAACCACATGACCTATACATGTGTGGCCTTCCTCAAAACATGCTTGCTTAGGACTGACTGGATGAGGCAGTGGATACATACAAGGGAACAAGGGAACTGAAGAACCAATGAACGGATGGCTTGATAGTTGCTGAACTAAATACCAAGGAAACATTTTTTTTCTTGGAACCCCCCCTGCCCCTTGCATTAACATTGCAACAGATATTTTAGGTCATAGAGGAAGAGGAATTTAGAGAATATCAGTTTTCATTATGAAATAGAATGTGTTTGGTAGCATTTTGTATATACTCCATTATTTGACCTTTCTGTTCTTTCTTTCCACCACCCTTGGCAGTCTAGAGGCTGCTAGCTGCTCTCTTTTAGTGAGAGGGCTAGACACAGTGACGGGGAGAGAGAGCTTGCCTAATGTACTCAGAGGCCCGAGTTCTACCTGTCTTAGTGTAGAGCAGTTCAGCCATTCAGCTAAGGCATGAGAGTTGACGTCTGCATACAACGTCTTAGTCTTTCTGGAGATTGCTTCGCCTTCGCAGTCTCTGCCCATCCCAGGCATTCTTGCCTCTTAGCTTATTGACATCACACTGGAGACATTAGGAGGTGGAGCTGGCTGGAAGAAGACTCTCACTGGGGACACATTCTCAGGTCTCTATCTGTGTCACTCCAAGTGTGCCGAGGTAGCAAGATACTTCTTGTGAAGAGTCGTTGTTTCTGTTTCTCAGCACAGACTTGTCATTTCTGAGCATAGCTGGCTATGTATTATTATGGGATAATTCTTCCGTCTGTGATTGTTGATCTTGCTTCCCAGAATGCCCCATGCTCCTTTCCGATCAGGTGAGGGGATGGAAGGCAGGAAATTAAATCAACTGTTATTTCGACACATTTTCGTATCGTGTCTGGGAGGAAGACTGGAGTAGAATTTTTAACCAAATCTTGTCAGTTCTTTGTGAAATTGGTTTGGTTTGAGTTTTTGTTTTTGTTTTTGTGGTTTTTTTTTAATCATAGTGTCCCACGAGTCCAGAGAAGTAGACAGGGTCTATTTCTTTTGACAGTGATGGTCTGGACATTTAGTGGTCCTTAGCAGAGTGATTTCTGCTGGCATTGATAAAGATGGTGATGATGCAGTGACAGGCTGACTAAGCTGAACCCAGAGAGCTCTATCTACTCACTTATTAATTATTCATGCCTGGAATCCTCCAAGAGATAATATAGAGAGGTATATAATTTTAAAAAAATCTACATTTCCAAAGGACCATGCAGCCCGAGACAAAGGAGCTGTGGAATGATGACATAAGAGACAGCTGTGTAAGAAAGTCTTTTGGTTGAGTACATGTTTTATCTTTAAGATTTCTGTCAGACGTGGAGGGAAAGAGGCCACAAGCCACATAGCTTTTACCAGGTCATGACATACACATCCTATAACTGCAGAGGATACAATTACTCTTATACCAAACTTTAAGAGATATTTAACATCTCAATTTCATCCTATTTGACATCATCTTAGTACTTTGATAGTGCTTTTGAAACGCACATCTAGTTTTTATTCCCTAAAACCATATTTTATATTGACTTTTAAGCACAGCTATGCGCCTGCCGAACTGTTACTGTATTTGGGTTGAATTAAGTAGTCCAAGGACATAGACATTTGTCTTTTATGCAGTGATCTTGATAATTAAACTGACTAAGGCAATAGGACTTAGAAAACCAGAAGATCAAATTGCGATCAGGTTTCTCCCCTTATCTGCCTTGAGGATTAATGACCACCTGCAGGCTTTCGATGAGTGCCAGGGATACAGAAGTCCACCTGTTCGTGGCAAAAGTCACCATATGCCTAAGCTATAGGGTAGGTTGCTGGCAAGGGCAACATTTTGTCATGAAATCATTTTTCTCTTATACTCTTACCCTACAAAAATCTATTCTGTGTAAGAGCAAGCAAGGTTGAGTATTTCAGGCCAGGCTAGCCTGTGATAACTAAGAATAGCTATGAAAGTAGAGGACTTTCCCACATAGCATGACAATGACATTTGCCGAGATAGTCCTGGTTGCTTCTTTCATATACTTTTATACGTATGAGTGTTTGCTTGCACATAGGTATGTGAACTGTGTGTGCAGTGCTCACAGAAACCAAGATTTTCTGGAAATGGAGATGCAGGAACCTATGAGTTGTCATGGGGGTGCTGGGAATTGAACCTGGATCCTCTGGGAGAGTAGCCAGTGCTCTTAAGCACTGAGCCATCTTTCCAGCCTGGAAAGTTCATTCTTGAAGCTCATGGAGAAAACTATGAAGCAGCATTTCACAAACCCACAAAACTAAGGAGCTCTATTTTTTTTTAAATTACAACTTATCAATAGTCTTTCAGGAGTTGCTTGTGGAATGTAAGGCAAGCTGAACATGTGGTATCACAGATGAATTCATCATCGTAAGAAATGATCAAAACTTGATTCATATGTTTAATATACAATAGACAGTGACTAATGGCATAAAGATACGTTGAAATGATAAGATGATGTATAACTTAAAATAGCTGTCTGCAAAGAGATAAAATACTATTTGGTGATAGTTTCTTTTGTTAGGACCAAATTTGAGATCTAACCCCTTTGCTTTTATAGAGTATTTTTGGTAGATAATTGTTCTGGTTTGCTTTGTGTGTGGCGGGGGGCAGAGCTCTAATAAAACACTGATCAAAAACAACTTGAAGGAGGAAAGGGTTTATTTCAGGTAACTGACAATAGTCTTAATGAAGAAAAGCTAAGTCCAGAGCTCCAGGAAGGAATGTAGAAGCTGGAACTGAAGCAGAGGCCATGGAGGAACACTACTTATTGGTTTTCTTCATCTGGCTTGCTCAGCTTGCTTTCTTGTACAACCTAGAACCAACTGCCTAGAAATAGCACTGCCTATGGTAGGCTAGACCCCCTCATATCATTCAGAAATTAAAAACGTTCCATATAGACATGGCCACAGGCTGATCTGATCGAGGCAATTTCCCCACTGAGGTTCTGTCTTCCCAGCCATGTCAAGTTGACAACCCAAATCAGCCATCATAGTAAAGAGTCAGCACAAAGTTCTAAGAAAAATAAGGATCCACAAATCAGCTTATTGCCTAGGCTTTGCCAAATTGAATTTCAGGACAGCCACAGACTTAAAATTTAGATAGAACATTCTCTTTTTTATCCCTTTTTTGAGCCCACCTGGCCTGTGTGTGGTTACCTTCACCATATACCCAAGGCCACACGGAAATCTCCTATGGAGACTTTTTCTGGAAAGTTGTAAGAAAAGGTCATTACTTAAAAAAAAATTATAGTCTCATTGTGTGGTAGGCTGAGGCAGGAATACTGGGAGTTTAAGGCTAACCTAGACTATATGGCAAAATCCAGACCAGCCTAAGACATAGTCGTCTTCTTCTTCTTCTTCTTCTTCTTCTTCTTCTTCTTCTTCTTCTTCTTCTTCTTCTTCTTCTTCTTCTTCTTCTTCTTCTTCTTCTTATCATTATTATTATTATTATTATTATTATTATTATTATTTTATAAACTTGAAACTAAGCAATTGTAAACAAAGTAATGCTTGCAATTCTGTTTCTCAAGTATTCAGCTTCACTATTATGTATGTCCTTTGGGTTACCTGTTTGTTGAGTTTTGCAGTCCTAAGGAGCGAACACAAGCCCTTGCACATACATGCCAAGCAAGTGTTCCAACGCTGAACCATACCCTCCAGCTGACCAAGCCAGCTCAGTCAGCTAACAGGTTCTCAAAGGAGGGAGTAAGGATTAAAGAAAGAAAAGACAATTAGACAATATTATAACATGACTCCAGCCAATGTTGAAGTGAGTCTATTTTTCCCGGTCTGCTTTTATATCTTTCTAGATACTTGCACAGAGTAAGGTCAGTTCTTAAATCAAAGACTAAGTAATCAAACAAGGCAATAAACAAAGTCACTGGGTCTAGGGGCTTATCAGGAGGACCAAGATAAAAGGAATACCATACATTCCCAGGCTGTATTTGCCTTGAGCCTAGTATTAGCCCAATGTAAATATTCTTATCTGAGCCTATTTCCTTGTCCTCCTGGACCAAGGTAAACATTCTTGCCAATATCCTAGAAGCAGCATCAAGGGCCCTCCACACCTCCCCGTTTTTTATTTCATAAACAAGATTGAGTCTATCTTAGATCGTTCTGACAAAAATGCCTTCCTTACCCATCATGGAATATGCATTATCAAAACCAGTGCATTTCTGTCTTAGGTTGGTAAGGCTCTGCGCATAATCTTACCTGTCTTTGACTGCCAGTCTGTTAAATTAAGGATGCTGTCTGGGGATCCATTTTTAGTTCCATGTATTTTGACCACCAACACCCAGCCAAGATTGTTTATATCTTTTGAATTTGTAGAACATGTCTTTCATCCCACCAAAGAACTCAGTGACCAATGACGTGAAGTTAGTAGCCTGACACTGACCACAGGGGTGGTCACCATTTACACCATGGAACTTGGATAATGCTGCAGAACTTCTTTGTGTATGGAGGAGCCAATTGTGAGACATTTCCCAACACTACTGTGCCCTCCCTCAACCATGGCCTTGTTGCCCTCTTTCCTAAAAAGGAAACCGAGACAAAGAAAATGTAAACCATTAGCCTAAAACCATCATAGCTAACTAGGCAAGTGACCTAGACCTTATGATACTTTCTATATTGTCTCTGTATGTGATGAGACTAACATCCCTATTCATAGGACAATTAATTCTTGTGCAAACAAGCTGTTAGGCACAAGATGATAGTAACTGGCTGTTGGAGGCACCAAAATATTTACCTTATTCATAAACACTGATGTCTCTACTGTGCCAGACCTGAACTTTGGAATGGGTCATAGACACAGACAAATCAATATGGATTCCATTATTAACAAAGCACAAGGTAAATGCTTTGATTGGAAAAATACAAGGACATCTGACACTACAGCATGGAGAAACACAAGACTGAAGATCCCAGAAGACAACCTAGAAGAAGTGGCTTCTAACCTTAGATGGAAGGTGTAAGTAAGCCTTAGCCAAGCAAACACGGACAACAAGCCGAGGTGTGGTGGAGAGAGGAGTAATAAGGACTCCGGGTACTGGTGGTGGTGGTAGGGGTATGTGGAATGCAGTGACCAGTACAGGACCGAAGACAGCAGGTGGGCTGTCAGAGTCAGTTTCACATTTCACAGTTCATCCTATTGCTGTTTGAGAGGCAAAGCAGAGGGGTGGGACCGAAGTGGAGCTGTCACATAAGGAACTGGAGCACAGACATCCCAGGCATGAAACAGTTCATTAGCTATTCCATTTCTTTCAGGGATACTATTGAAAACAGTTATCCATTCAGTGGAGAACACAGAAGAACAGGATTAGACCAGCAAGATGACCATTCATAGATGGACATGTTTGCAGTCAAGCCTGACTATTGGAGATAAAATAATTAGGATTGCATGAAGGAAGGAGAAAGTGACTGTCACAAGCTGTTCTCTGACCTTCATATGACCTGTGGCATGGCACACACATGGGCACACACAATAAGTAGATGTAATTTAAGATAAAAGAAGATCCAAGGTAGGGAAAGGAAGACAGAGGAAGAGTGTGATCACATGAGGCTGGGAACAGACATTTGCCCTCAGTACATCCTGTGAGGGCATTTGAGTTTTGCTTTCTTGCTTACAAGGACTGTCACATTCTTTTGTTGATTAGCCAGTGTCCAAATTCTATGCTGAGACACATAAGCTACTTCTATCAGCTAATCAGAATGACCTCCTAAAACTAGACCAGGGTTTCCAGAATGTTCCATCCTGGCCTTTTTTTATTTCCTTAACTCTCAGTTTTAGTTCATTGTTGACCTTTTGGAGATAGGGTCTATTCTTGTCAGTTACCTGTAATGAATTTTTTTGAGGTGATACCTTTACAAAGAGAAAAGGTTTGCTTTGGCTCACAGATTGGGAGAATCTCATCCATGACTACTTGGCCCCGATTATTTATGGGCTTGGGGCAAGCCAATGTATCATGGAGAGCTCATAAAAAAACAAAACAAACAAACAAACAAAAAAAAAGCATATACCTGATGGCCAGGGGTAGATAGGAGGTTGAGGTCTTACAGCCTCATTCAAAGGTATGTCCCAGTAATCTGAGTAAAGGTCTCCCACCTGCAGGCCATATCTCCTGAGCTACCACCACCTTCCAGTAGTGCTGCTTGGACACCAAACTTCTGAGCCTTTTGGAGACATCTATGCCCTGCTCAAGGGCATAGCCCCACAGTCAGGTTCACAGTAGACACTCAGTTTTTGTGGCATGATTGCTTGATGCCTAAGTCACAATGAGATAAACTTTCATGCTTTGAGTTCTGAGAAGGATTGTGTTGGTGTTTCTAAGAGAACATCTGTTAAACTAGTGTCTCACTCAAGAATGAGTGAAACAACGCTGTGTGGTGGTCAGCCAGAGCATCCATGACTCCTATCCACTCTTGCCCATTCAGCCTCTCTCCCTACCCTTTCCAGCCTGTTCCCTCTCCTCCTGTCCATGTTTCAAAGTGGAGAGATGCAGTGTACACACATGATCATGCCACATCTCCTTTCCTGAAGTGGCACCTTGACTAGCCCTTCGTGGTGGCCCTCATCAAGTCCCCTAAACCATCAGCTTCAGCTGCAAGCCCTCAGCATGCTTTGCTCCTCACAGCAACCAGGTGATTGGCCTGTGCTTAGAGCTCCCTCATTGGCTACACTGTGCTTTCTTGGTTACCCTTCTTTCTCTGGATAGTTCTTAGCTATCTTTGAAGATCCCGTTTAAGCATTTTTTGCTCATGAAAACCTTCTCACTTATCTGTTGGCTCACCTCTTTCTGCAATAGCCACAAATACATTGCCAGGTTAGTAATCTGTTTACACACCAGATTTACTTCTAAGTCATGGACTCTTTTTGAATAGCCCCCAAGTGCCCCTGGCACAGCAAAAAAAAATGTTAAATACTAAATATATAATGAATAAATAAGAAAGACACTTCCTAGCAAGCCCCTGGAGAATCATTTTCCTTTAAGAATATACCCTTTTCCTCTAGAAAATTCATTGGATTACCTCCCTCAGTTCAGCTTAGCCATATCCTGATGGTCCATCACTTGCGCGGCCTATAATACTGGTGTGCCACGTGCAGTTGAGTACTTCTCCAAGAACACATTCAAATGCTATTGCAACATGAAACTGCTTTTGTGACAGTCCTCTATAATTAGACTCTCTATAGAATGGGACTTGCTAAATTGAGAACAGTTAGAGCTTGTGTGGGGGCAGGCAATAAGACTGATAGATTATATTCAGCTCAAACTTTCAATCACTCGTGAGATCTGCTACAGACATGGCAGATGGTGGATGACTCTAAAAAGACTCAGGAAGAATCCACAGGGTGCTCTGGAGAGAAGGCAAAGCATTGTTGAATACTACACATGGTGGTCAGAGGTAAATGAGGAAGACATTTATTCCACAAGCATTAACTCACGGGCTGGACACAAAAGGGCCAAAAATCTCTGCCTTGGAATTTACACTCTTGGAAGAGGAAAGCAGTGCCAGTAAATAAATAAATAAATAAAAATAAATAAATAAATAAATAAATAAATAAATAAATAAATAAATAAATAGTCCAGAACAGTGGTTCTCAACCTGTGGGTTGTGACCCCTTGCGGTTGAATGAACTTTCCACAGGGGTCACCTAAGACCATCGGAAATATCAAGTTTTTTTTTCTTTTCTATTTTTCGGAGCTGGGAATCGAACCCAGGGCCTTGCGATTGCTAGGCAAGCGCTCTACCACTGAGCTAAATCCCCAACCCCTCAAGTTTTTAATATATGTTAACAATAGTAACAACCTTACAGTTATGAAGCAGCAAGGAAAATGACTTTATGGTTGGAGGGTCGAGGGTCACCACAACATTGAGGACCTGTATTAAAGGGCCACAGCATTAGAAATGTCAAGAACCCTGTATTGGAATTTCTGATAATGCTACGAGTTAGGGGAGTAGGAAGGGAGGGGATGAGGAGGAATCTCAGGGGGTTCTTGTTTTCAATAGACATGCGGGGAAGAGCAGTGCAGAGATGATGGTGCTTAAATGGAGATGAGGGAGTACATCCTCACTGAAGGACAGAGCCATCAGGTGCCTGAGGGGCTCACTTTGCTAACAGAGGGAACTGTCAGAGCAAGGGGCTCATTACGTTTTGGTTGTTGGCACACACAGCAGCAAGGTTGGTCTTAAAGGAGTACGCCAGATTATAGTGAACTTGTAAGTCATTTTAATATCATTGACACCTACACTAAGACAAGAAAAGACCTGGGGGTTAGAAGGCAAGGGCACCACCATATGACATCAAGAAAGGCAAAGGGATCTGCTGTACTTGGCAACGTAAAGTGGACTTCCTAGATGAAGTCTTCCCTGAGCAAGGTAACAGCTCAGAGTCTATGTTGCTTCCCCTTTTAGCCTCTTGGTGGACTACCTCCCCTTGTCACTCATTCATCTAAAGCCTTGTGTCAGCCACTAAGGAGGCATGGAAAGCCAGGTAATACAAACCTTCATTTCTACACAGTAAGAGCAGAAGACAAGTATCTAGGAAGGCCACCCGCTGAGTGAGGGACAGAAGAGGAAGACAGGTGGCCCTCACTTCATCTGAGAGCACCAAGGCTTCTCTTCCAGAGGACCAAAAGAGCAAAGCTGAACCTGATGACTGAGAGGGTGACATGGGGGAGAAACTGCAGAGTTTTTGAACTGGCCAGTGAAGTAGACAGAGCACAGGGCATGAGAGTGCATGGGGACAGCGGCATGAAGAGAACTGGGAGAGGTAGTTAGAGCAAGATGACAGAGGGCCCTCTGGGACTTTATTCTAGGGGCAATGCATCGCTACAGGATCTAGTTTTGAAAAGGTCATTGATTCTGGCTGCTGAGTGATGGATAGATGTCAGGGGAGACTAGTGTGGTGACTAATGGAGTCTTCCTGGCATGAAGTGATGGAAGTTCTGTGGAAGAGGAGTGGAGAGAAAGAGATAGATAGATCAGGTATATACTAGGAGGCAGAATGAACCATATCTGTGGACCAATTGAATATGTTGAGTGTTGGGAGCATGCTGGATAACCCCTACTTTCTTACCTGGGGGCTAAATTCTGAAATAGAAGACACAGGAGGCTAAGCAGGCTCGGCGAAGGAGATGCAGAAGTCACCTTGGACTAGACACGACGTGAGGGGATGCACGCTGGAAACACGTCAGGAAGCCTTTGGTTCATGCAGAACGCTAGCAGCCTTCAGTGTGGGGGTGTGGTTATTGAGAGGGACCTCGTGTGTGATGGCCTAGTTTGAGGCTCAGAGTCGTCTGTAGGAAGCCAGGAGAAGAGCGTGCCTTTGAAATAGGAAGGAGAAGTGTGGATTGCTCTCAACCCTGGGTCTTTGAACTCGGGTCTTCAGTCTCACACTTTCCTAGTTCTTTGCCCACATACATCCAACCGTGGAGAGAGAAAGGGGTTGCTTTAGGCCTAGTCTATCGTATTGGAAGATTTTAGGAATGTGGAATCATTTAGTGCATATGAATACGTGGGGAAGTGGAGACCCTCATTTCATTTAGCAGAGGTGAAGGCCAGGGCAAGCCATCTGAGCAGTCGCTGTGACCCGGCAGTCTCCCACCGTGTCCTGGGCAGAACAGCTGGTACAGGCTACCTGGAGATACGTGAGGATTCAGCAGTAGAAACCAGGACATTGTTTGAGTGATGTCACTATGAGATAGATGATCAAGTCACATGTGCACAAGTACATGAAGCAGCAAATGGGTCCAACCAATGCTGGCCTGGGCTAGGTATGGGTCCCTTATCACACACTATTAATTAAGCTGGAAGGAAATGAGCTGAAGGATGGGAGAGATGGCTCAGAGGTTAAGAACACTGTCTGTTCTTCTAGAGGACCCAGGTTCAAATCCCAGCACCCACATGGAGGCTCACAGCTGTTTGTAATTCCACAATGCCTGTAACTATGACATGCACATAGACATACATGTAGGGAAAATACCATAAAATACACATAAAATAAAGGTAAATAAAACATAAAGGAGAAGCAAAGCACAAAGCAGAAGCAATATCCTCCCATTTCCATTTGGTCTGGTCCCGAACCCTGCACACAGGGTTCCTTTGTAAGCCTTATCTCTGTCTCCTGCAAAACAAGGACCATAACTTCTCAGGAGGCACAGGGTTGGTACCGCATGAAGAAACATGCAAACAGTCTGCTCGGCACATACAGGTACAGAATGGAGTTTTCTCCCTCCTGCCCCAATGTGCTCCCACCAAAGCCTGCCTTCCACTGGACCCACAGACCTACCTATCGTCCACCCTGGCTTACTTCTCTCAGTGGGCATGGCTTCCATGACGTCCAGATCCACTATTGTAGAACACAGGCTGTACTCAGCCAGACACCAGGAGAGCAGCTCAGTGAAGTCCATATTCACAAGCCTTCAGTTCAGTGAGAGTAAGGTGGTGTAGCCTCTCTTAGGTACCCAGGAAATGACTTGGCTTCCTGAAGTTGATATCTTGGGTTTTGCAGCCTGGTTCCCACTCCAGTAAGGTGCTGGCCCATTCTTCACCAGGCCTACTTTCCTACACTGCTATTTGTTCAACTGGCCCAAGATGGCCCCATGGCCCTATGACCTTACCAAAGAGGCCTTTGTTCCTCACTTTTCACTCAAGTTTTGAGACACACACACACACACACACACACACACACACACACACACACACACCCCACCATACCACCAGAAGTGCATAGCCAAGTGTCTAATGACTCCAGCATGATCAGGATGAAGTTTCAATGCTACCACCACCCTCTCCTACAACTAGCCAAGTAGGTGAGGCTGGCCAGCCTGGGATCTCCAGGGCTCCTCCTGACTCTGCCTCTCCAGGGCTAGGGTTGCAGGCACCTGCTTATTATGCCTGACTTTTCTGGTATGGTTTGTGGGGAGCCAATTCAGGTCCTCCTGCTCACACAGCAGTGCTGAGAGCTCTGGAGTTTGTCTGTCTGTGTCACGTTTGTGTGACCACTCACTGAGTGTCATGACCTCATGGCAGGTGATAGCGTTTGCTCCTGTTGGCTTCTTTATATCAGGAAAGGGCATGGACGATCCCTCTAGGCCAAACCTTTATACTCCAGTGTTTTTCTACCAGAATTCGATGTATGTATTCTTACGTTCACTCGCTA